>NC_057806.1:119427157-119439784 GCF_018294505.1 Triticum aestivum
CCGCAACGCTCACTGTTCATCCCAGAGGCAACATCGATCGGCTTTAGTTAGCAGCACTAGCGAAGCAATTGCTCGATCGGGTTCAGTTAACATCCATCGATCGATCGGTCGGATTCAGTAACGTGTAGCTTGCAGTGCAATCGCTCGGGTTCAGTTAGAGCCAACGCCTCACACACGCGCGGGTACGTGTACAAGAGAAACGCGCATCGCTCGGCCCCCGACCTCCCACCATAACCGGGAACTCCCCAAAATTTTCCTCCCCCTCGCTTCTACCATGTTTTTTTTCGTCATGGACGGCCCAAAGAATGTCATGCAGCTCCGTCTCTGGCCCGCCCAGGACGAAAAGCCCATTTTCTGTCATGATTTTTTGTCATAGAAGTAGGAGCCCACCACATCTATGATGATACCGGGTTTTGTCACAATTATCGTCATAGAAGTGTCATATGTATGACAGAAAAAAAATTCATTCGGCCCAAAATGTCACGGATGTGTCTTTTTTTGTAGTGATAGCCTCTACGATATTTATGTTCATGGTGCATTATATCATACTCATGCTTGCATTCGGTGTTGATTAATTTTAATGCATGTTCATGACTGTTGTCGCTCTCTAGCTGGTCACTTCCTAGTCTTTTGCTAGCCTTCACTTGTACTAAGAGGGAATACTGCTTGTGCATCCAATTCCATAAACCCGAAAGTTGTTCCATATGAGTCCACCATACCTACCTATATACGATATCTACCTGTCGTTCCAAGTAAATTTGTATGTGCCAAACTCTAAACCTTCAAATAAACATTCTGTTTTGTATGCTCGAATAGCTCATGTATCAACTAGGGCTGTCCTTATCTTCCATGTTAGGCGGGTTATTCTCAAGAGGAGTGGACTCTGCTCCTCACTCACGAGAAAATGGCTGGTCACCGGGATGCCTAGTCCCATGCTTTATGCAAATCAAATCAAAATAATTGCATACAAAACTCCCCCGGGACTATTGTTAGTTGGAGGCACTCGTTGTTTCGAGCAAGCCATGGATTGATGCTTGTTGGTGGAGGGGGAGTATAAACTTTACCATTCTGTTTGGGAACCGCCTATAATGTGTGTAGTGTGGAAGATATCGCCATCTCTTGGTTGTTATGTTGACGATGAAAGTATACCGCTCAAAATATTATTCATATATATATATATATATATATTTCAAAACCGAGCTCTGACACCTCTACAAATCCCTTCTTCCCTCTGCGAAGGGCCTATCTATTTACTTTTATGCTGAGTCATCATCCTCTTATTAAAAAGCACCAGTTGGAGAGCACCATTGTGATTTGCATTCATTACTATTAGTTTACATTGAGTATGACTTGACTCGATCTCTTTTACCATGAATTACAATGTCTAGTCAGTCCTTGATCTTTAAAGGTGCTCTGCATTTACGTTTTGCGGTCTCAGGAAGGGCTAGCGAGATACCATCTTGTTATATCATATCATGATAGTTTTGAGAAAGTGTTTTCATCCGAGGTTTATTATTGTTGCTCGCAAGTTGATTATGTCATTGATATGAGTAAACATGAGACTTAAATGTTATTGTGAATATGGTTAGTTCATAATCTTTGCTGAAAACTTGAATGCTGGCTTTACATATTTACAACAACAAGAGCAAACAGAGTTTGTAAAAGTTTTTCTTTATCACTTTCAGTTTATCAACTGAATTGCTTGAGGACAAGCAAAGGTTTAAGCATAGGGGAGTTGATACGTCTCCATCGTATATACTTTTCCAAACACTTTTGCCCTTGTTTTGGACTCTAACTTGCATGATTTGAATGGAACTAACCCAGATTGACACTGTTTTCAGCAGAATTGCCATGGTGTTATTTTTGTGCAAAAATAAAAGTTCTCAGAATGACCTAAAAATCAACAGAGAATTTTTTTGGACTATATAAAAAATACTGGAAGGAAGATCCACGTCAGGGGGGCCTCCACCTGTCCACGAGGGTGGGGGGCGCGCCCTACCCCCCTTGGTGCCCCACTGCCTCATGGGCCCCCTAACGCTCCACCGACCTCAACCTTGACTCCATATATATTCACTTTCGGGGAGAAAAAACCCAGAGGGAAGGATTCATCGCGTTTTACGATACGTAGCCGCCGCCAAGCCCTAAACTCTCTCGGGAGGGCTGATCTGAGTCCGTTCGGGGCTCCGGAGAGGGGAATCCGTTGTCATCATCATCATCAACCATCCTCCATCACAAATTTCATGATGCTCACCGCCGTGCGTAAGTAATTTTATCGTAGGCTTGCTGGACGGTGATGGGTTGGATGAGATTTATCATGTAATCGAGTTAGTTTTGTTAGGGTTTGATCCCTAGTATCCACTATGTTCTGAGATTGATGTTGCTATGACTTTCCTATGCTTAATACTTTTCACTAGGGCCTGAGTGCCATGATTTCAGATCTGAACCTATTATGTTTTCATCAATATATGAGAGTTCTTGATCCTATCTTGCAAGTCTATAGTCACCTACTATGTGTTATGATCCGGCAACCCCGAAGTGACTATAATCGGGACCACTCCCGGTGATGACCGTAGTTTGAGGAGTTCATGTATTCATTATGTGTTAATGCTTTGGTCTGGTACTCTATTAAAAGGAGGCCTTAATATCCCTTAGTTTCTGCTAGGACCCTGCTGCCACAGGAGGGTAGGAAAAAAGATGTCATGTAAGTTCTTTTCCATAAGCATGTATGACTATATTCGAAATACATGCCTACATTACATTGATGAACTGGAGCTAGTTCTGTGTCACCCTAGGTTATGACTGTTACATGATCGATCGCATCTGGCATAATTCTCCCTCACCGATCCATTGCCTACGAGCTTTTCCTATATTGTTCTTCGCGTATTTACTTTTCTGCTGCTACTGTTACAATCACTATAAAACCTAAAAATATTACTTTTGCTACCGTTACCTTTTGCTATCGTTACCACTACTATCATATTACTCTGCTACTAAATACTTTGCTGCAGATATTAAGTTATCCTGGTGTGGTTGAATTGAAAACTCAGGTGTTAATACTTGAGAATATTCTTTGGCTCCCCTTGTGTCGAATCAATAAATTTGGATTGAATACTCTACCCTCGAAAACTGTTGCGATCCCCTATACTTGTGGGTTATCATATATCTTGTGTTGCTCAAATAGGATATGTGCTTGCCCAAGTGGCCGGTCATGTTTGCAGGTTACACCTCCGAGTGGCCTATGTTTTGCCCGAGTGTTCATTCATTTCCGTTCCGGCAAATTTCAGGCGCTCAATATGTCCTACTTTAGCAAAGGTCATGCCGGATTGTTCCGTGAATTTTGGCATGACTTGTGCGAGAATATGTAGGAAATATCGAGTGCCCCAGATTTGTGTGTTGAGTATCCTGGTAGTTGCCTTCGACCAATTTTCAATTAATGTTTCAACTATGAACATAGGAAATGTCTGACGACGAAAAGGATTTCAGTATTTGCGAATACTGTGAACACGAGCATGGCCTGTGCGACAGAATCTTCCTAGATGATGATATGCGCTTCAGCATCAAGTTGGACGAGAAATTCGAAGTGGATACGGTAACTCACAACGACAAGTCTTTTTTCGTAATTAAGCATGACATCAGCTTCATTTGCTTCAACTTATAATTTAATTTTTTTACTATTCCACTAGCGTATCCCCTGCCATGCAAGAGTTTTTGTCTTGGATAAGATAGGTTTCAGTTCTATGAAAAATACTATGGAGGCAAAGAGAGTTTACTTGAAGACCAAGCATGGTTGTACTTTCCACGCAAAATTATACAACATAGACACCTACACCTATTTTGAATGCAAAACTTGGCAAGCACTATGCAAGACTTATGCATTTGAGCCTGATATGGTTATCACCTTTGATATTCGTCCGGAAGATGATATTGAAGGTAATATCGACATCTAGATCGATGTGCAGACGCCTCTAGTTATACCATTATGTGAGTTTCTGAACCATATTTATGTCTTCGATATTGTTTATTCAGAAATAGTTGACAACTAATTTCTATTGACAGCTTATTTCCGTTCAAGCAAACATGTCCAGCGCTTGGTAGACAGAACCTACCACTGTCCCGGGGCTAAACTAAACCGCGAGGAGATAAGTCATTATGTTTCATGGCTTGAGGATCTTCATACTGTCAAGACAAATTATTTTTCTGGACTTAGAAATCTTAGTACTCAAAACGTGCGACCAATAGTGTTCGTAGTGAACTACGGTCACATCTATTTAGGAAAGATGGTAAGATTTTTACTATTTGTCCTCAGTGCATCTTTTGCATATATTATTTTTAAGCTAAACTTCATTGCTAAGTATGTTACTATACGATATTCTTCAACAGGGACTCCCGATGAATGTTGTTAGCTTATGGCCAAGATTAAAGGTCGCATGAGAATTGTTAGCTTATGGCCAAGATTTCCTACAATGCACTTTAGTGCATTCAGGATTTCTAATAGCGAGGAATGCTTAATAGTGAAAGACTGGAGCAAAATTGTGAATGATCACAGAGAAGTACTAGGGGCAGCAATCAGAAGCGCAGCCCATGATTAGGAGACACATTCATCTGCATGCTCCAACTTGATGAAGCGGGAGTGCTACACATGTTTTATGTTATTTTAGCTGAGAGAGAGCAGCAGGAGTGATTAGCTAGCTAGAAATGAGTTATGATGATTAAATAGCTAGTGTTGGTGGTAATGACTATGATGATTTTTATTAGCTAGTGTTGGTTGTGATTAGATAGCTACATCAGCTAGTGTTGGCGGTGATTAGCTAGCTAGAATGAGTTTGAAGATGATGATGTGTGCTACATTATGACTATGATGATTAAATAGCTAATGTTGGTGGTAATGACTATGATGATGATTAAATAGCTTGTGTTAGCGGATTAGATTCAAGTGGAGGCAACATGTGGTGCACATCGAAAGTACTACTAGTCCAAAAGATCAAGTTTGGATTAGTAGTATGCTTTCAACATGCACCACATGTTCCCTCCACTTAAACCTAATCCACCTTCATTTGTACCAATATTTGTATAACGGCGTATAAATACACTAAAAATTTAAAAATGAGAAAAGGAATACTAGTAGCGATGGATACTAAACACGCTAGAACTAGCTGTATTAGCAGTAGCGCTGGAGCAAAGAAACGCTGTTGCTATATGTCTTAGCAGCAGCGCGCGTAGCACGCGCTACTGCTAAGGAATAGCTGTAGCGCCTTATTAGTAGCGCGTCCTCCCATGCTACTGATAGGCAAAATACCCGCGCTACTGCTAGGGTTTTCCCTAGTAGTGAATGGTTGTTGATTATCGTGCATTGAATGAAGTAACGATCAAGAACAAGTACCCACTGCCGATGATCAATGATTTGTTTGACCAGCTGCAATGAGCTAAAGTATTCTCCAAGATCGATCTGCGATCAGGATACCACCAGCTAAAGATCTGAGAACAGGATATACCTAAGACAGCCTTCACCACAAGGTACGGGCTATATGAGTATCCGGTTATGTCATTTGGATTGACTAATGCCCCAACCTATTTCATGAGTATGATGAATAACGTGTTCATGGAGTTTTTGGATAAGTTTGTAGTGGTGTTCATTGATGATATTCTAGTATACTCGAAGAATGAAGAGGAACACAAGGAGCATTTGCGTTTAGTTCTCGGGAAGCTCAGGGAACATCAGTTGTATGCTAAGTTCAGCAAATGTGAGGTTTGGTTGAAGGAAGTTGGATTCCTTGGACATGTTATATCAGGAGAAGGTATAGCAGTAGACCCCACCAAGGTTCAATCAGTCACTGATTGGCTAGCACCCACCTTAGTAGGAGAGATCCGCAGTTTTCTAGGACTAGCGGGATGCTACTGGAGATTCATTGAGAATTTTTCTAAGATTGCGAAGCCTATGACGGAGTTGTTGAAGAAGGACACCAAGTTCAAATGGACAGATGAATGTGAGGCAAGTTTTCAGGAGTTGACGAAACGTTTGGTTACAGCCCCAGTGCTGATTCTATCGGATATACATAAGGATTTCCAAGTGTATTGCGATGCTTCTCGCTTAGGACTTGGAGGTGTACTTATGCAAGATGGAAGAGTGGTTTCATATGCCTCACGTCAGCTTCGACCGCATGAGTTGAATTATGTCACATCCCTAGTTCTGGTATGAGTAGACTAGCTAGCCTTGGGTGCATCATGTTTAAATTTCATTTAAATTTGAAATGGAGATTTGTGAAACCCTCAGAAATCATTTCTGTGAATGACCCAGATAAAAATTGCTCCAAAAAGGTCCAAGAAAATGTTCATGTTACTCTCTGAAAATATTGGACAGATTTAAAATTCAAATCAATATTTTCAGGAGCTCATAGATATTTATTTTGGGCATTTGGAATTAATGCAGTAATTATTTGCTTTGGATATATATTGTTATATATATAATATTGTCCAAAAATTATGCTAGTTGTTGAGGAGCTCTGGAATAATACCACTAGCTCCTACAAAAATTGGCATAAGAAAATAAATTGATTTAGTATTTTACTAAATCAGAACAAATGTTAGAAAAATAGAAAAGGAACAAAAATGAAAACTTACCCGGCGCTTACCTGCAGCCCGTTCGGCGCCTTCGCTGGCCCAGCACTGTGCGGCCCAGCTGGACCAGCCCACCAGCGTTGTCGTCCTCCTGGCGCCAGTCAGCCAGGCGTGTGGCCGACGCACGCTCACGGCCGTGCCGGCACGCCACCTGCCTGCCTGGCCTCCCCTCTCATTGCCTGGATGCCCCGCGCGACGCCACGTGCCGCCCCGGACCTCTCCCACTCTCTGTCTCGCTCTCCCTCCTCCCCTGGATCTCTCCGTTTCCTTATGACCGAGCGCTACCATCACCGCAGCTTGTCGCCATTGTAGCTACCGCCTCCCCTCGCCCTCTCTCCGTGTCTGCAAGCTCCGCGCCGTCGTCTTCTACCTCTCCGTCGAGCCACACGACGTGGGAAGCCCTGGAGAGCCACCGTTGCCATCGTCTTCATCTCCGGCCACCAAAGATCGCCTTCGCCACCCCGCATGCTCCGGGCCTCCCCCGAGCTCGCTGACGCCTCCACAGGATCCGCTGTGAGCCCCGCCATTGAACCCCCCTCTCCCCTGCTCTTCCGGTGCCCTCTAGCCCCGTCTGCCACCACGACCGCGAGCACCTCGCCACCGTCCATCGCGCCACCGTAACCAGAGCCCGAGCCATCCGCTCCCGCGCACGTCACCGTGCTCCTGGTGACGGCAGGAGGCCGTAGAGACCATCTGCAGCCCCTGCCGTGCCCTACAGCCACATTTCGCTTGGAGCCATGCTCCGGACGCCGCCCCGAGCTCTGCTCTGGCGAGCTCCGGCCACCCCAACTCCTCCAACCTGCCCTCCTAGATGCGGGAGAGCACGGGCTACACCCCGGTGCTCTCAGCCGCCGCCCCCGTGCCCTACAGTGTGGACACCACCGCATCCAGAGGTCGCCGGCAATGACCTCGCCGGCCTGACATGCGGGCCCGACCTGTCAGGTGATTAGATTAAGGCTAATCACCATCTAACTAACCCCTGAGACACTGACAATGGGCCCAGCGCCACTAATTTTAATTAGATTAGTAAAAAACCTTCGTTTAACACTGTGACACTGACATGTGGACCCCACATGTCAGGTTTGACCTGGTCAGCTGCGGTTGACTCGCTAACATCATACCACTATCATGCTGACGCAGTTAATCATTTTTTGGTTTAAAAATAAATCAGGAAAATCCAAAAAATGATATAAACTTCTAAAATTCATAGAAATTCAACCCTAGCTTAGAATGAAATAATTTATATATGAAAAATAATCAGAAAAATGCAAGGAATCCATTTATGCCAGTTCCATGCATGAAAAGCCCATTTAAAAACATAATATGGGCATTTTAAATGCTTCATTTTGAATTTGCATTTGAATCTTTGATTCAAATGGGCTTCAACCAACTTGGTAGCATCTTGCATTATCCCAAACACTAGCATTTGCACATGTCATGTTCATGCATCATATTGTTGCATTTGTTTGTGTATTGATTGCCGGCACCGTTTCTTCTCGATAGGTTCCACTCTGGAAGGTGTTCCCGAGTACCAGTCAGAGGAGCAGTGCGCTTCTTTGATCTATTAGGCAAGCAACCCCCCTTGAGCATTTCAATAAAATCCCACTCTCTCACTCCTACTCCTTATACTGCATTAGGACAACAACGATTCAACAGCTACTTTTCTGCTGCGGTAGTTGAACCCATTCCTCTGCATGACCTGTCATTGCCATAGTAAATAGTTGAAACCCACTAGCATGAGTAGGAGTTGCTTGGGCCTTGATGTGCCTACTCATCCATGCTTATTTTCTTTATGCAGCTATGCTTAGAGTTGTGTCAGGTCTGATTCATCGAGAATGAATCGGAGTGGTGAACATGTCCTACCGATAAAGGCTAAGTGTGTGAACATGTTTTGGTAAAGGTAGCGATGAGAGGCCATGTAGGAGTACATGGTGGGTTGTCTCATTGGAACCATCTATAAGCACTGAGTTCTGTGTATGTTATCCAAGCCCAGTTACTACCACACATTGGGTTCCGGTTATCCGGCCCCTCTCGGCTTATTAATCTACTTGATCTTTGTCCAGGAGTTGCAACTAGTTTCTGGCATTTGTAGGTAGTGCTAGTTGTCTACCAGGTGGTGTCCGACAGGACGGGCTTGGGACAGACTAGGCACCATGGCACGGTGTACCAAGTGGCACCCGGATGGTGGGCTTGGGAACCCTGCACACATTGTTTGGGGCCGTACTGGAGACTTCGGCCGGAACAACTTGCGGATGGAACTCGAATAGGCGATAAACCTGGACGAGAGACTTGTGTGGTTAGTCAGGTCATGGCCGACACCCTCGCCCGGCTTCCGCTTGAAGGTTGCCGAGGTACATGACGTGTACAGGGCGATAAGTGGCGAGAGCGTGTGTGAAGAAGTACACCCCTGCTGGGTTAACATTATCTATTCGAACATCCGTTTTCCTCAGATATGGAAACTTGCGGGACTTATGTAGTACATAGACAACTTCAAGTGGATACTCTAAAATACACAAGATAAGCATGAGTGCTATGGATGGCCTTCTCACAGGGAGACGGAAACGGATCCATAGTGGAGTTTTGATATGGTGAATTTGTGGACTAGTGTGCGTCTTCTCACCTCAAAGAAGTTTCTGATACTCGTAGTATAGGTTAGCCACTGAGTCAAAGCTGGCTTGCTGCTGTCAAAACTCCACCACCCCCTTTGTTGATAATGTTGCATATGTAGATAGTTCTGATGTAAGACTTGCCGAGAACCTCCGTACTCACGTTTGCTTATTTATGTTTTGCAGTTGATTACACTAGTGACTTCGACGAGTAGCTTGTATCCCAGCTACGATCTTGTACCCTTGGGAGGGTCTTGTAGATAGTCAGGCTTCTCAGCCTTTTTCTTTTGTAGTTGTCTGTACTCAGACATGTAATGCTTCCGTTGCTTGTATGATCTGAATGATGGGTCATGAGACCCTGTTTGTATTGAATGCTATGTGGCTCTTATGGGCCTTTATCTATATGAGTTGTAGAGTTATGTTGCGATGCCATGTTGTATCTATACATATCGAGCATATTGTGTGTATGATATTGAAATGCTTGGCATGTGTGGGATCCGACACCTAGTTGTTTATTCTTGGTAGCCTACTTTATGGGAAAATGCCTCCTAGTGCTTCCACTGAGCCTTGGTAGCTTGCTACTGCTCCGGAACACATGGATTGACCGGCATGTGTCCTTCTTTGCTCCTCTGACTGCCCTTCGGGGAATGTGCCGCGATGACTACCGGATTCCTGTTAGCATTGCTACAGCCCGGATTCACTCGTATGTTGACCAACATGGGCATTGCTGGGTCATGTATGCCTGTTTCCATAACTTAGTGCCACCTTGGGTTTACGACTAGTTATGTCGGCCCGGGTTCTCTGTCATATGGATGCTAGCAACACTATCATATACGTGAGCCAAAAGGCGCAAACGGTCCCGGGCCAAGTAAGTTGGCACCCGTGGGGATACCATGCGTGAGGGCGCAAAGTGATATGATGTGTTACATGCTAGATCGGTGTGACTTAGGATCAGGGTCCCGACAAATTATGCCACGCATGATTTAGAGTCAGCAGCCATAGTGCACGCACTCAAGACTTGGAGACACTTTCCTATTGGAAATCGATGTGATGTGTACATGGATCATAAGAGTTTGAAATACATTTTCACACGAAAGGAGCTAAATCTCAAGCAAAGGAGATGGTTGGAGCTTATAAAGGATTATGATATGAAGTTGCACTGTCATCCAGGCAAGGCCAATGTCGTAGCAGACGCTTTGAGCCGAAAGAGTTATGCCAATACCCTTGTAACGGGGGATTTCCTCAGGAGTTAGTTGAAAATCTCAGGGAGCTTCGTTTGGAGATAGTCCCCAGAGGTTTTGTTGCAGCAATGGAAGTTCAGTCAACATTATTGGGAAGATTCGAGAAGCTCAGAAGGATGACAAGGAGATTGCTGAGATAAAGGAGAAAATGAGCAAAGGAAAAGCCAAGGGTTTTCGTGAGGATAAGCACGACTGATTATGGTTTGAGGACCGTGTTTATGTACCCAATAATGCAGAGATCGGGAAGTTAATACTCCAGGAAGCTCATGACTCACCATACTTGATACACCCCGGAAACACCAAGATGTATTTGGATTTGAAGGAGTGTTTTTGGTGGACTAGTATGAAGAAGGATATTGCCAAGTATGTAGCCATATGCGATGTATGTTAGAGAGTGAAGGCAGAACATCAGAAGCCAGTAGGATTACTGCAGGCTATGCCGATACCTGAATGGAAGTGGGACAAGCTTGGCATGGATTTCATCACCGGATTACCCAGGACCCGGTTGGGATATTATTCAATCTGGGTAGTAGTGGATTGTTTGACCAAAGTAGCTCACTATATCCCAGTGAAAACCACCTATACAAGTGCAAAGTTGGCCACGATATATATGACCATGATCATATGTCTGCATGGAGTTCCAAGGACCATCGTATCAGATAGAGGGACACAGTTTACTTCAAAGTTCTGGCACCAGCTGCACCAGACCTTGGGAACCAGACTAGAGTTTAATACAGCTTTTCATCCGCAGACAGATGGACAGACTGAGAGAGTCAATCAGATTCTGGAGGACATGTTGAGAGCTTGTGCGCTAGATTATGGATCTAGTTGGGATGATAATTTACCCTACGCGGAGTTCTCATACAACAACAGCTACCAAGCCAGTTTGAAGATGGCACCTTTTGAAGCTTTGTATGGATGAAGGTGCAGGACACCGTTGATGTGGGATGAAGTTGGAGAGCGTCAGTTGTTTGGACCAGATTTGATTAAAGAGTCTGAAGATAAGGTTAAATCGATTCGCGATAGACTAAAGGTAGCTCAGTCCAGGCAGAAGAGTTATGCAGACTCAAACCACAAGGAAGTAGTCTACGAATCGGAGACAGAGCATATCTTCGTGTGTCACCTCTCCGAGGAGTTAAACATTTTGGAGTTAAAGGAAACTTAGCCTCGGGATTTGTAGGACCATACCGAGTTTTGGAACATATGGGAGAAGTGGCCTACAAGTTGGAGTTACCCGAAGGACTATCAGGAGTTCATGATGTGTTTCACGTTTAACAGTTGAAGAAGTGCCAAGCTGAGATGGCCGATATTCCCCTAAGAGATACAATGCCCCTAGAAGCAATATAGTTGGATAGTGATTTGACTTACGAGGAGAAACCAGTCAAGATTCTCGAGTTTGCCAGCCGTGTTACACGCAGCAAGGTTATCAAGTTCTGCAAAGTTTAGTGGAGCCACCATACCGAGGAGGAAGCCACCTGGGAGTGAGAGGAAGACCTACGGAAAGACCACCTGCACCTATTTTCTAGCTAAACCGAATCTCGAGGGCGAGATTCATCTTAAGGGGGGTAGATTTGTAACATCCCAAATTTTCAATTTGGAATGGTATACATAGGTCATCATATGCATATCATATTTTATTGCATGTTGGTTTTGACCCTAGAAACCCTAAGCAACTCAAGGACCCACGGAGAGAGTTGGGGATTTCACTATTTTCATATTTGAATTTTTCTCAAATTTTGAAAAGAAGATCATTTTGGTTTTAATTATTTTTCTCTCCAAATATTTTCAATATCAAAGTAAATGAGAGGAGATAAAAGGACTTCTCCAAAATGAAAAGAAATATTGGAGGAAAAATATTAAAATCAAAGAAATAATTTATTTGGATTTTATTGCTATTTTATTTGAATTAGAAAAATATGCATTATTTTCAAAATTGCATTTTAGGCCAGAAAAATGTTCACTATGTTCTAAATATTTTATTTAGACAGCGAAAATTGTTTTTGGCATTTATACAATTTTTTAATATTTATTTAGGATTTTTCCTTTTTGGTGGAATTTATTTAAAAAAATCCCAAAACGAACAGGGCAAAAGGCCCAGCCAGCCCGCTACGCGCCGCCTTCCCCGCCGTGCCCGCCGTGGACTCCGCTTGGAGTCCGGCTCCGAG
>NC_057806.1:119440275-119441579 GCF_018294505.1 Triticum aestivum
CCGCCCCACACCGACCCCGCCGCCTCGCCGAGCCACCCGTGCACCGGAGCCGCCGCCCCGCCCGCCGGATCGCGCCGTCTCGCCGCCGCTGTTTTTTGATTTAGTTATAAAACCTTTCGGTTTTTATAAACCCTAGTTCGGGTTTTTTATTTTTCTCGGTTTTCTTCGGTTAGGGTTATTTTACGAACGTTCATTCGTTAGTTTGTTTTAACGAACGAATCCGTTCGTTTGCCTCTATTAGCGGACGTTCGCGCCGTAGTGTTTTTCTTTTTATTTTATCTTTCGGCCAGGGACCTATCCGCTATTATTTTTATAGCAGATTAGCCCCCGATCTTCAAATCCTCGCAACTTTTTGACCGTTAGTCCAAATCCAGTGAAACCAACACCAAAATCTTCGTCTCGAGCCCCTCTTTCCGGTTAAACAACTTGAACATCGTTTTGACAATTTAAAATTTGGGTTTCAAGCAGATTTGAATTCGAAGTTCTTTTGATCATACTTTCAGTTCCGTAGCTCCGATTTGATCGATTCTTTTTGCAAATCGAAGCTCTTTAGTTGAACTTTCAGATCGGATCATCTTATTTGAGTTTTACCCTTGCACCTATGCTTGAGTGCATATGTACTCTATTGTTTGTTTGCGATGGAATACCCGGAGTGCGAAGCGTGCTACTATGAGTCTCTAGGGTTTGCAGATCATCAGCAAGGCAAGTAACACTTTGATCATACCCCTTTATTACCCAGTTTTTATGCATTAGCTACAATCCTAAAACACTGCATGAGTAGGATCTTTCAAACATCTGGGTCTGGGAAGTAGATGATGAGGTAGAACTTACTGCCCTTTTATTATAAAACCCTTGGGAGCTACTTCTACGTTATGCTTAGGTTGCCATGCTATGCTCATAGACGTGGTTTGGTTTGAGTGATCCATGACAGATGTGAGATTGTTAATTAATTGTTAACTTAAGGTGGCTACTTAAATACACATCTGGGTGGATTGGTTGCGGGCACCTCGGGATTGCTACCTCTTAAGTGATACGTCTCTAACGTATCTATAATTTTTGATTGTTCCATGCTATATTATATCCCGTTTTGGACATTATTGGGCTTTATTATACACTTTTATATTATTTTTGGGACTAACCTATTAACCGGAGGCCCAGCCCAGAATTGTTGTCTTTTTACCTGTTTTAGGGTTTCACGGAAAAAGAATATCAAACAGAGTCCAAACGGAATGAAACCTTCGGGAACGTGATTTTCGGAACGAACATGATCTAGAGGACTTGGACCCTATGTCAAGCAATCAACG
>NC_057806.1:119441736-119559667 GCF_018294505.1 Triticum aestivum
CACCCTCGTGGGGCCGACTTGCTCCACCGACATACTCCTTCCTCCTATATATACATACGTACCCCCAAACTACCAGATACGGAGCCAAAACCCTAATTCCACCGCCGTAACTTTCTGTATCCATGAGATCCCATCTTGGGCCCTTTTCCAGAGCTCTGCCGGAGGGGGTATCGATCACGGAGGGCTTCTACATCAACACCATAGCCTCTCCGATGAAGTGTGAGTAGTTTACTTCAGACCTATGGGTCCATAGTTATTAGCTAGATGGCTTCTTCTCTCTTTTTGGATCTCAATACAAAGTTCTCCCCCTCTCTTGTGGAGATCTATTCGTTGTAATCTTCTTTTGCGGTGTGTTTGTTGAGACCGACGAATTGTGGGTTTATGATCAAGTTTATCTATGAACAATATTTGAATCTTCTCTGAATTCTTTTATGTATGTTTGGTTATCTTTGCAAGTCTCTTCGAATTATCAGTTTGGTTTGGCCTACTAGATTGATCTTTCTTGCAATGGGAGAAGAGCTTAGCTTTGGATTCAATCTTGTGGTGCCCTTTCCCAGTGACAGTAGGGGCAGCAAGGCACGTATTGTATTATTGCCATCGAGGATAACAAGATGGGGTTTATATCATATTGCATGAGTTTATCCCTCTACATCATGTCATCTTGCTTAAAGTGTTACTTTGTTCTCTTGAACTTATACTCTAGATGCATGCTGGATAGCGGTCGATGTGTGAAGTAATAGTAGTAGATGCAGGCAGGAGTCGGTCTACTTGTCTCGGACGTGATGCCTATATACATGATCATACCTAGATATTCTCATAACTATGCTCAATTCTATCAATTGCTCAACGGTAATTTGTTCACCCACCATAATACTTATGCTCTCGAGAGAAGCCTCTAGTGAAACCTATGGCCCTCGGGTCTATTTTCCATCATATTAATCTTCCAATACTTAGTTATTTCCTTTGCCATTTATTTTACTTGCACCTTTATCATAAAAATACCAAAAATATTATCTTATCATATCTATCAGATCTCACTCTCGTAGGTGACCATGAAGGGATTGGCAACCCCTTTATCGCGTTGGTTGCGAGGAGTTTATTTGTTTGTGTAGGTGTGGGGGACTCATGTGTGGCCTCCTACTGGATTGATACCTTGGTTCTCAAAAACTGAGGGAAATACTTATGATGCTCTACTGCATCACCCTTTCCTCTTCAAGGGAAAACCAACGCAGTGCTCAAGAGGTAGCAAGAAGGATTTCTGGCGCCGTTGTCGGGGAGTCTACGCAAAAGTAGCATACCAAGTACCCATCACAAACCCTTATCTCCCACATTACATTATTTGCCATTTGCCTCTCGTTTTCCTCTCCCCCACTTCACCCTTGCTGTTTTATTCGCCCTGTCTCTCTCTCTCTCTCCATCCTCCCTCTCTTTCTCTATTCACCTCTTTTTTCCTGTTTCTTGTTTGCTTGTGAGTCGGATTGCTTGCTTGTCATGATGGCTCAAGACAATACCAAATTGTGTGACTTTACCAATACCAACAACAATGATTTTATTAGCACTCCAATTGCTCCTCTTACCGATGCTGAATCTTGTGAAATTAATGCTGCTTTGCTGAATCTTGTCATGAAAGATCCGTTTTCCGGCCTTCCTAGTGAAGATGCCGCTACCCATCTAAACAACTTCGTTGATTTGTGTGATATGCAAAAGAACAAAGATGTCGACAATGATATTGTTAAATTGAAGCTATTTCCTTTTTCGCTTAGAGATCGTGCTAAAGCTTGGTTTTCGTCTTTGCCTAAAAATAGTATTCATTCGTGGAATAAGTGCAAAGATGCTTTTATCTCTAAGTATTTTCCTCCCGCTAAGATCATCTCTCTTAGAAATGATATTATGAATTTTAAGCAACTTAATCATGAACATGTTGCACAAGCTTGGGAGAGGATGAAATTAATGATACGTAACTTCCCTACACATGGTTTGAATTTGTGGGTGATTATACAAAAAATTTATGTTGGAGTGAATTTTGCTTCTAGAAATTTTTTAGATTCGGCCGCGGGAGGCACTTTTATGGAAATCACTTTAGGAGAAGCCACTAAACTCCTAGATAATATTATGGTTAATTATTCTCAATGGTACACTGAAAGATCTACTAATAAGAAATTGCATGCGATAGAAGAAATTAATGTTTTGAGTGGTAAGATGGACGAACTTATGAAATTATTTGCTAATAAAAGTGTTTCTTCTGATCCTAATGATATGCTTATGTCTACTTTGATTGAGAATAATAATGAGTCTTTGGATGTGAATTTTGTTGGTAGGAATAATTTTGGTAACAACGTGTATAGAGGTAACTTTAATCCTAGGCCGTATCCTAGTAATTCCTTTAATAATTATGGTGATTCCTACAACAATTCTTATGGAAACTTTAATAAGATACCCTCTAATTTTGACTCTAATATTAAAGAATTTATTACCTCACAAAAGAATTTCAATGCTTTGATTGAAGAAAAAATGCTTAAGATTGATGAGTTGGCTAGGAACGTTCATAGAATTTCTCTTGATGTTGATTCTTTCAAGCTTAGATCTATTCCTCCTAAGCATGATATCAATGAGTCCCTCAAATCCATGACAATTTCCATTGATGAGTGCAAAGAAAGAACCGCTAGGATGCGTGCTAAGAAAGATTGCTTTATAAAAGCGTGTTCTTCTAGTTTCCATGATAATAAAGATGAAGATCTAAAAGTTATTGATGTGTCCCCTATTAAATATTTGTTTTTTAATATGAATCTTGATAATGATGGGACTGAATATGATCCACCTTTACCTAGAAGGTATTCCAAAAATTCAGAGTCTTTAGATCTTGATACTAAAATTGTTAAAAGTGGGATTGAAGAAGTCAAAACTTTAAATATTCATGAACCCACTATTTTTGATTTAAAGGAATTTAATTATGATAATTGCTCTTTGATATATTGTATTTCCTTGTTGCAATTCGTGCTAAATTCTCCTCATGCTTATAGTCAAAATAAAGCCTTTACCAAACATATCGTTGATGCTTTGAGGCAATCTTATGAAGAAAAACTTGAGTTGGAAGTTTCTATCCCTAGAAAACTTTATGATGAGTGGGAACCTACTATTAAAATTAAGATTAAAGATCATGAATGCTATGCTTTGTCTGATTTGGGTGCTAGTGTTTCCACGATTCCAAAGACTTTGTGTGATTTGCTAGGTTTCCGTGATTTTGATGATTGCTCTTTAAACTTGCACCTTGCGGATTCCACTATTAAGAAACCTATGGAAAGAATTAATGATGTTCTTATTGTTGCAAGTAGATATTATGTGCCTGTGGATTTTATTGTTCTTGACATAGATTGCAATGCTTCATGTCCTATTATTCTCGGTAGACCTTTCCTTAGAACGATTAGTGCAATTATTGATATGAAGGAAGGAAATATTAGATTCCAATTTACGTTAAGGAAAGGCATGGAATGTCCTAGAAAGAAAATTAAATTACCTTATGAATCTATTATGAGAGCCTCATATGGATTGCCTTCCAAAGATGGCAATACCTAGATCTATCTTCGCTTTTATGCCTAGCTAAGGGCGTTAAACGATAGCGCTTGTTGGGAGGCAACCCAATTTTATTTTTATTCCTTGCTTTTTGATCCTGTTTAGTAATAAATAATTTATCTATCCTCTATTTTGGTTGTGTTTTTTTTGTGTTTAGTAAGTGTTTGTGCCAATTAGAACCGTTGGGAAGACTTGGGGAAAGTCTTTTTAATCTTGCTGTAAAAAAACAGAAACTTTAGCGCTCACGAGAACTGCTGCCATTTTTATTTGGAAAGTGCTATTTAGTTAATTATTTTTGAAGATTTTCAATAGATAAATTCCACACGTCCATCAATTTATTTTAGAATTTTTTGGGTTCCATATCTTGCGTTAGCTACAGATTACTACAGACTGTTCTGTTTTTGACAGATTCTGTTTTTCGTGTGTTGTTTGCTTATTTTGATGAATCTATGGCTAGTAAAATAGTTTATAAACTATAGAGAAGTTGGAATACAGTAGGTTTAACACCAATATAAATAAAGAATGAGTTCATTACATTACCTTGAAGTGGTGTTTTGTTTTCTTTCGCTAACGGAGCTCACGAGATTTTCTACTTTAAGTTTTGTGTTGTGAAGTTTTCAAGTTTTGGGTAAAGATTTGATGGATTAGGGAACAAGGAGTGGCAAGATCCTAATCTTGGGGATTCCCATGGCACCCCCAAGATAATCTAAGGACAACTAAAAGCCAAAGCTTGGGGATGCCCCGGAAGGCATCCCCTCTTTCGTCTACTTCTATCGGTAACTTTACTTGGAGCTATATTTTTATTTACCACATGATATGAGTTTTGCTTGGAGTGTCTTCTATTATTTGAGTATTTATTTGTTAGTTTTCCACAATCATCCTTGCTTCACATACATTTTTGAGAGAGACACTCATGATTCGGAAATTGTTAGAATACTCTATGTGCTTCACTTATATCTTTTGAGTTATATAGTTTTTGCTCTAGTGCTTCACTTATATCTTTTAGAGCACGTTGGTAGATTTGTTTTATAGAAACCATTGTTCTCTCATGCTTCACTTAGATTATTTTGAGATTCCTAAAAAACAGCATGGTAATTTGCTTTAATTATGTTAGGCATTCAAGATTAATAATAAAAATTTCTTATGAGTGCGTTGAATACTATGAGAAGTTTGAAACTTGATAATTGTTTTGAGATATGGAGATGGTGATATTAGAGTCATGATAGTTGACTAGTTGTGAATTTGAGAAATACTTGTGTTAGAGTTTGTGATTCCCGTAGCATGCATGTATGGTGAACCGTTATGTTAAGAACTCGGAGCATGATGTATTTATTGATTGTCTTCCTTATGAGGTAATTAAAGCAAATCTATCCCAATCTATCCCCCTAGGAGCATGCATGTAATACTTTGCTTTGATAACTTGTAGATTTTTGCAATAATTATATGAGTTCTTTATGACTAATGTTGAGTCCATGGATCATACGCACTCTCACCCTTCCACCATTGCTAGCCTCTCTAATACCGCGCACCTTTCGCCGGTATCATACACCCACCATATACGTTCCTCAAAACAGCCACCATACCTACCTATCATGGCATTTCCATAGCCATTCCGAGATATATTGCCATGCAACTTACCACCGTTCCGTTTATTATGACACGCTCCATCATTGTCATATTGCTTTGCATGATCATGTAGTTGACATTGTCTTTGTGGCAAAGCCACCGTTCATAATTCTTTCATACATGTCACTCTTGATTCATTGCATATCCCGGTACACCGCCGGAGGCATTCACATAGAGTCATATTTTTTTCTAAGTATTGAGTTGTAAGTAAATAAAAAAGTGTGGTGATCATCATTTTTAGAGCATTGTCCCAAGTGGGGAAAGGATGATGGAGACTATGATTCCCCCACAAGTCGGGATGAGACTCCAGACTAAAAAACAAGAGGCCGTAAAAAAAGAGAGAAAAGGCCCAGATAAAAAAACGAGAGAAAAAGAGAGAAGGGACAATGCTACTATCCTTTTACCACACTTGTGCTTCAAAGTAGCACCAAGATCTTCATAGAGAGTCTCCTATGTTATCACTTTCATATACTAGTGGGAATTTTTCATTATAGAACTTGGCTTGTATATTCCAATGATGGGCTTCCTTAAAATGCCCTAGGTCTTTATGAGCAAGCAAGTTGGATGCACACCAACTTAGTTCTTTTTATTGAGCTTTCATATACTTATAGCTCTAGTGCATCCGTTGCATGGCAATCCCTACTCACTCACATTGATATCTATTAATGGGTATCTCCATAGCCCGTTGATATGCCCAGTTGATGTGAGACTATCTTCTCCCTTTTTGTCTTCTCCACAACCACCATTCTATTCCCCCTATAGTGCTACGTCCATGGCTCACGCTCATGTATTACGTGAAGATTGAAAAAGTTTGAGAACACCAAAATTATGAAACAATTGCTTGGCTTCTCATCGGGGTTGTGCATGATTTAAATACTTTGTGTGGTGAAGATGGAGCATAGCCAGACTATATGATTTTGTAGGGATAACTTTCTTTGGCCATGTAATTTTAAAGAGACATGATTGCTTAGTTAGTATGCTTGAAGTATTATTATTTCTATGTCAATATTGAACTTTTTTCTTGAATCTATCGGATCTGAATATTCATATCACAATTAAGAAGAATTACATTGAAATTATGCCAAGTAGCATTCCACATCAAAAATTCTATTTTTATCATTTACCTATTCGAGGACGAGCAGGAATTAAGCTTGGGGATGCTTGATACGTCTCCAACATATCTATAATTTTTTATTGTTCCATGCTATATTATATCCTGTTTTGGACATTATTGGGCTTTATTATACACTTTTATATTATTTTTGGGACTAACCTATTAACCGGAGGCCCAGCCCAGAATTGTTGTTTTTTGCCTATTTTAGGATTTCACAGAAAAAGAATATCAAACGGAGTCCAAACGGAATGAAACCTTCGGGAATGTGATTTTCGGAATGAACATGATCCAGAGGACTTGGACCCTATGTCAAGCAATCAACAAGGAAGGCACGAGGTAGGGGCGCGCCTACCCCCCAGGCGCGCCCTCCACCCTTGTGGGGCCCATGTTGCTCCACCGACGTACTCCTTCCTCCTATTTATACCTACGTACCCCAAACTACCAGATACGGAGCCAAAACCCTAATTCCACTGTTGTAACTTTCTGTATCCACGAGATCCCATCTTGGGGCCTTTTCCAGAGCTCCACCGGAGGGGGTATTGATCACGGAGAGCTTCTACATCAACACCATAGCCTCTCTGATGAAGTGTGAGTAGTTTGCTTTAGACCTACGGGTCCATAGTTATTAGCTAGATGGCTTCTTCTCCCTTTTTTATACAAAGTTATCCCCCTCTCTTGTGGAGATCTATTCGATGTAATCTTCTTTTGCGGTGTGTTTGTTGAGGCCGATGAATTGTGGGTTTATGATCAAGTTTATCTATGAACAATATTTGAATCTTCTCTGAATTCTTTTATGTATGATTGGTTATCTTTGCAAGTCTCTTCGAATTATCAGTTTGGTTTGGCCTACTAGATTGATCTTTCTTGCAACGGGAGAAGTCCTTAGCTTTGGGTTCAATCTTGCGGTGTCCTTTCCTAGTGACAGTAGGGGCAACAAGGCACGTATTGTATTGTTGCCATCGAGGATAACAAGATGGGGTTTATATCATATTGCATGAGTTTATCCCTCTACATCATGTCATCTTGCTTAAAGCGTTACTCTATTCTCTTGAACTTAATACTCTAGATGCATGCTGGATAGCGGTCGATGTGTGGATTAATAGTAGTAGATGCAGGCAGGAGTCGGTCTACTTGTCTCGGACGTGATGCCTATATACATGATCATACCTAGATATTCTCATAACTATGCTCAATTCTATCAATTGCTCAACACTAATTTGTTCACCCACCGTAATACTTATGCGCTCGAGAGAAGCCTCTAGTGAAACCTATGGCCCCCGGGTCTATTTTCCATCATATTGATCTTCCAATACTTAGTTATTTCATTTGCCATTTATTTTACTTGCATTTTTATCATAAAAATACCAAAAATATTATCTTATCATATCTATCAGATCTCACTCTCATAGGTGACCGTGATGGGATTGACAACCCCTTTATCGCGTTGGTTGCGAGGAGTTTATTTGTTTGTGTTGGTGCGAGGGACTCGTGCGTGGCCTCCTACTGGATTGATACCTTGGTTCTCAAAACTAAGGGAAATACTTACGCTGATCTGCTGCATCACCCTTTCCTCTTCAAGGGAAAACCAACGCAGTGCTCAAGAGGTAGCATTGAGCACTGCGTTGGTTTTCCCTTGAAGAGGAAAGGGTGATGCAGCAAATTAGTGTAATTATTTCCCTTAGTTTTTGAGAACTGAGGTATCAATCCAGTAGGAGACTACACACAAGTCCCTCTTACCTACACAAACAAATAAGAACCTCGCAATCAACGCGATAAAGGGGTTGTCAATCCCTTCATGGTCACTTACGATAGTGAGATCTGATAGAGATAATAAGATAAATATTTTTTTGTATTTTTATGATATAGATTGGAAAATAAAGATTGCAAAATAAAATAGATTGGAAACTTATATGATGGAAGATAGACCCAAGGGCCATAGGTTTTACTAGTGGCTTCTCTCAAGATGGCATAACTATTACGATGGGTGAACAAATTACCGTCGAGCAATTGATAGAAAAGTTTATAATTATGCGAATATCTAGGCATGATCATGTATATAGGCATCACGTCCGCGAGAATTAGACTGAAACGATTCTGCATCTACTACTATTACTCCACACATCGACCGCTATCCAGCATGCATTTAGAGTATTAAGTTCATAAGAACAGAGTAATGCATTAGGCAAGATGGCATGATGTAGAGGGATAAACTCAAGCAATATGATATATACCCCATCTTTTTATCCTCGATGGCAACAATACAATATGTGCCTTGCTTCCCCTGCTGTCACTGGGAAAGGACACCGCAAGATTGAACCCAAAGCTACGAACTTCTCCCATTGCAAGAAAGTTCAATCTAGTAGGCCAAACCAAACTGATAATTCGAAGAGACTTGCAAACATAACAAATCATACATAAAAGATTTCAGAGAAGAATCAAATATTGTTCATAGATAAACTTGATCATAAACCCAGAATTCATCGGATCTCGACAAACACACCGCAAAAAGAGTTACATCAAATAGATCTCCAAGAAGATTGAGGAGAACTTTGAATTGAGATCCAAAGAGAGAGAAGAAGCCATCTAGCTAATAAGTATGGACCCGAAGGTCTATGGTAAACTACTCATACATCATCGGAGAGGCTATGATGTTGATGTAGAAGCCCTCCGTGATCGATTCCCCCTCCGGCGGAGCTCCGGAAAAGGCCCCAAGATGGGATCTCTTGGGTACAGAAGGTTGCAGCGGTGGAAATAGGGTTTCCTGGTGCTCCTGGATGTTTTTGGGGTATATGGATATATATATGAGGAAGAAGTAGGTCCGTGGAGCTGCGAGGGGCCCACGAGGGTGGGGGGCGCGCCTCCCTGCCTCGTGGCCACCTCGCTTTTTTTCTTGACGTCTACTCCAAGTCCCCTAGATCACATTTGTTCCGAAAATAACCCTCCCGAAGGTTTCATTCCATTTGGATTCCGTTTGATATTCCTTTTCTGTGAAACACTGAAATAGCCAAAAAAAATAGCAATTTGCACTGGGCCTTGGGTTAGTAGGTTAGTCCCAAAAATAATATAGAAGTGTATAATAAAGCCCATTAAACATCCAAAACATATAATATAATAGCATGGAACAATCAAAATTTATAGATTCGTTGGAGACGTATCAAGCATCCCCAAGCTTAATTCCTGCTCGTCCTCGAGTAGGTAAATGATAAAAACAGAATTTTTGATGTGGAATGCTACTTAACATAATTCTCAATGTAATTTTCTTTATTGTGCCATGAATATTCAGATCCGAAAGATTCAAGACAAAAGTTTAATATTGACATAAAAATAATAATACTTCAAGCATACTAACTAAGCAATCATGTCTTCTCAAAATAACATGGCAAAAAGAAAGTTCATCCCTACAAAATCATATATTTTTTTCACACAAGAATGCTCTCATCATGCACAACCCTGATGACAAGCCCGCAATTGTTTCATACTTTACTAATCTCAAACTTTTTTCAACTTTCACGCAAGACATGAGCATGAGCCATGGATATAGCACTATGGGTGGAATAGAATATAATGACGGGGGTTATCTGAAGAAGAAAAAAAGGAGAAAGTCTCACATCGACGCGGCTAATCAACAGGCTAGGGAGATGCCCATCAATTGATGTCAATGCAAGGAGTAGGGATTGCCATGAAACAGATGCATTAGAGCTATAAATGTATGAAAGCTCAACAAAATAAACTAAGTGGGTGTGCATCCAACTTGCTTGCTCACGAAGACCTAGGGCATTTGAGGAAGCCCATTGTTGGAATATACAAGCCAAGTTCTATAATGAAAAATTCCCACTAGTATATGAAAGTGACAAATCAAGCGACTCTCTATCATAAAGATCATGGTGCTACTTTGAAGCACAAGTGTGGAAAAAAAGGATAGTAGCATTGTCCCTTTTTATTTCTTTTTTCTGCTTTTTCTTTTCGGGTGGCCTTTATTTTTCTATTTGGCCTTTCTATTTTTTGGGGGGGACAATGCTCTATTAATGATGATCATTGATGACCCACAAGTATAGGGGATCTATTGTAGTCCTTTCTATAAGTAAGAGTGTCGAACCCGACGAGGAGCAGAAGGAAATGATAAGCGATTTTCAGCAAGGTATTCTCTACAAGTACTGAAATAAGTGGTAACAGATAGTTTTGTGATAAGATAAATTGTAACGAGCAACAAGTAACAAAATTAAATAAAGTGCAGCAAGGTGGCCCAATCCTTTTTGTAGCAAAGGACAAGCCGGAACAAACTCTTATAATAGGAAAAGCGCTCCTGAGGACACATGGGAATATCGTCAAGCTAGTTTTCATCACATTCATATGATTCACGTTCGATACTTTGATAATTTGATATGTGGGTGGACCGGTGCTTGGGTGTTGTTCTTACTTGAATAAACATCCCACTTATGATTAACCTCTATTACAAGCATCCGCAACTACAACAAAAGTATTAAGGTAAACCTAACCATAGCATGAAACATATGGATCCAAATCAGCCCCTTAGGAAGCAACGCATAAACTAGGGTTTAAGCTTCTGTCACTCTAGCAACCCATCATCTACTTATTACTTCCCAATGCCTTCCTCTAGGCCCAAGTAATGGTGAAGTGTTATGTAGTCGATGTTCACATAACACCACTAGAGGCTAGACAACATACATCTTATCAAAATATCAAACGAATACCAAATTCACATGACTACTAATAGCAAGACTTCTCCCTGGTCCCCAGGAACAAACGTAATTACTCACAAAGCATATTCATGTTCAAAATCAGAGGGGTAATAATATGCATATAGGATCTGAACATATGATCTTCCACCAAATAAACCAACTAGCATCAACTACAAGGAGTAATCAACACTACTAGCAACCTACTAGCACCAATCCCGGACTTTGAGACAAGAATTGGATACAAGAGATGAACTAGGGTTTGGAGATGAGATGGTGCTGGTGAAGATGTTGATGGAGATTGCCCTCTCCCGATGAGAGGAGAGTTGGTGATGATTTCCCCCTCCGGGAGGGAAGTTTCCCCGGCAGAACAGCTCTGCCGGAGCTCTAGATTGGATCCGCCAAGGTTCCGCCTCGTGGAGGCGCAGTCTCGTCGCGAAAAGTTTCTCTTTATTTTTTCTCATCGAAAGACCTCATATAGGAGAAGATGGACGTCGGAGAGCCACCAGGGGGCCCACGAGGTAGGGGGCGTGCCCTAGGGGGGCGCGCCCCCACCCTCGTGAGAAGGGTGTGGGCCCCCTAGCCTTCATCTTTGGCAAGGATTTTTCTTTATTTATTTTAAGACGTTCCGTGGAGTTTCAGGACTTTTGGAGTTGCGTAGAATAGGTCTCTAATATTTGCTCCCTTTCCAGCCCATAATTCCAGCTGCTGGCATTCTCCCTGCTTATGTAAACCTTGTAAAATAAGAGAGAATAGCCATAAGTATTGTGACATAAAGTGATATAACAGTCCATAATGCAGTAAATATCGATATAAAAGCATGATGCAAAATGGACGTATCAACTCCCCCAAGCTTAGACCTCGCTTGTCCTCAAGCGAAAAGCCGATAACAATAAATATGTCCTCATGTTTAGAGGTAGAGGCGTCGATAAAAATAAAATACGGACATGAAGGCATCATGATTATTCTCATAACATCAACTTATATAGATTTTTCCATATGATTACTTATATTCAAGTGATGATCTATTCACAATGCAAAAGTACAAATCATAAACCTTATTGGGTTCCGACAAACTATAATCTCAGCCATTGAAGCAATTGCAATTTATCATAACATCGGAAAGAGTCTATGTCAGAGCTAAAAAGCAAGTCCACATACTCAACCACCATTTAGTCCTCCATAATTGCTAACACTAATGCAATACTTGTGGTTACGGAGTTTTAATCGGACACGGAGAAAGATAGGGGCTTATAGTTTTGCCCCACAAACTTTTACCTCAAGGATAATGTCAACAATAATGGTTCATGCTCCCCTACATCCTTATATATATATATATATATATATATATATATCATGTTCTTTCCAACATGCTGAGCTTGCCAAAGGATAAAATGAAAAAGGAAGGTGAAGATCACTGTGACTCTTGCATAAGGTAGAGGATAATAATAAAAGATAGGCCCTTCGCAGAGGGAAGCAGAGGTTGCCATGCGCTTTTATGGTTGGATGCATAAAATCTCAATGCGAAAGAACGTCACTTTATATTGCCCCTTGTGATATGAACCTTTATTATGCAGTCCGTCGCTTTTATTACTTCCACATCACAAGATCGTATAAAGCTTATTTCTCCCTCACCAATCAATCATACATATTTAGAGCAATTTTTATTGCTTTGCACCGATGACAACTTACTTGAAGGATCTTACTCAATCCATAGGTAGATATGGTGGACTCTCATGGCAAAACTGGTTTAGGGGTATTTGGAAGCACAAGTAGTATTTCTACTTGGTGCTGAGAATTTGGCTAGCATGAGGGGGAAAGGCAAGCTCAACAAGTTAGAGGATCCATGAAAACATACTTTATCTCAGATATAAAAAAGACATAACTCATTACGTTGTCTTCCTTGTCCAACATCGACTCTTTAGCATGTCATATTTTAATGAGTGCTCCCAATCATAAAAGATGTCAGTGATAATATATCTATATGTGAAAACCTCTCTTTCCTTATTACTTCCTATTAGTTGCAACAATGACCAAACCTATGTCTGCCAACTCCCAACAACTTTTAATCATCATACTCTTTCTATGTGAAGTCATTACTCTCAATAAGATCAATATGAACTTTTTGTTTCTTTTTATTCTTTTTCTCTTTTCTTTTATTCACCCAAGATCATGGCAAAATAGTCAAGCCCTTGACTCAACACTAATCTTTATTATATATAGCTCACAGACTCGATTACAAAGAGATATCATAAAGCAAAACTCAAAACTAGAGCATACCCTAAACTTTATTCTACTAGATCAAGATACTACTAATAGGATCGAACTAAGAAAAACGATAAAGATAGGAGTTGTGAAGGTGATACAATACCGGGGCACCTCCCCCAAGCTTGGAAGTTGCCAATGGGAGTGCCCATACCCATGTGATTATATCTCCTTCTTTGTTGGTGAAGAAGGTGGAGGTGAAGGATAATCGCACATCGAGTGTAAGGGGTCCTCCAGCTTATCGACCAAAATACGTCACGTGCAAGAAAACGGAGTCCGGAAGGCACACGAGGTGCTCACGAGGTAGGGGGCTCCCAGGGGGGTAGGGCGCACCCACCACCCTCGTGGGGCCCTCGTGTCCTTCCTGGACTGCTACTTATTTTTCTATTCTTCTAAATATTCCAAAACGGAGAAATATTGCCTGAAAATTGTTTTGGAGTCGGTTTACTTACCGTACCACATACCTATTACTTTTCAGAGTCTGAAACGTTCCGGAAAGTGTCCCTTATGTATTCCTCTGGGCTTACGGTTTCAATAATATTGGTTTCAACATTTATGGGATTACCTGAGATATAATGTTTAATTCTTTGACCGTTTACCACCTTCGGATTTGTGCCCTCGAAGTTGTTGATTTTCATGGCACCGGAACGATAGACCTCCTCGATAACATAGGGGCCTTCTCATTTAGAGAGAAGTTTTCCTGCAAAAAATCTTAAATGAGAGTTGTATAGCAATACATAATCACCTACATTAAACTCACGCTTTTGTATCCTTTTGTCATGCCATCTTTTAACTTTTTCTTTAAACAACTTGGCATTCTCATAAGCTTGGGTTCTCCATTCATCCAGTGAGCTAATATCAAATAACCTCTTCTCCCCGGCAAGTTTAAAATCATAGTTAAGCTCTTTAATAGCCCAATATGCCTTATGTTCTAGTTTGAGAGGTAAGTGACATGCTTTTCCATAAACCATTTTATACGGAGACATACCCATAGGATTTCTATATGCAGTTCTATAAGCCCATAATGCATCATCAAGTTTTTAGACCAATTCTTTCTAGACCTATTAACAGTCTTTTGCAAAATTAATTGGAGCTCTCTATTGCTCAATTCTACTTGACCACTAGACTGTGGGTGATAAGGAGATGCAATTCTATGATTAACATCATATTTAGCAAGCATTTTACGGAAGGCACCATGAATAAAGTGTGAACCACCATCAGTCATTAAATATCTAGGGACTCCAAACCTCGGAAAAATAACTTCTTTAAGCATTTTAATAGAAGTGTTATGATCAGCACTACTAGTTGGAATAGCTTCTACCCACTTAGTAACGTAATCAACAGCAACTAGAATATGTGTGTATCCATTAGAGGCAGGAAAAGGTCCCACATAATCAAAGCCCCATACATCAAACGGTTCAATAACAAGAGAATAATTCATAGGCATTTCTTGACATCTACTAATATTACCAATTCTTTGACATTCATCACAAGACAAAACAAACTTACGGGCATCCTTGAAGAGAGTAGGCCAATAAAAACCAGATTGCGGTACCTTATGTGCAGTTCTATCCCCGGCGTGGTGTCCTCCATAAGACTCAGAATGACACTTGCGTAGGATATGTTCATGTTCATGCTCAGGTACGCAACGTCTAATAACACCATCTACTCCTTCTTTATAAAGATGTGGGTCATCCCAAAAGTAATGTCTCAAATCATAGAAGAACTTTTTCTTTTGCTGGTATGTGAAGCTAGGTGGTATAAACTTAGCAACAATATAATTAGCATAATCAGCATACCATGGAGTACTACGAGAAGTACTTATAACATTTAATTGTTCATCAGGAAAGTTATCGTTAATAGGCAGTGGGTCATCAAGAATATTTTCTAACCTAGACAAGTTGTCTACAACGGGGTTCTCAGCTCCATTTCTATCAACAATATGCAAATCAAATTCTTGTAGCAAGAGAACCCATCTAATTAGTCTAGGTTTAGCATCTTTCTTTTCCATAAGGTATTTAATAGCAGCATGATCAGTTTGAATAGTTACTTTAGAATCAACAATATAAGATCTAAACTTATCACAAGCAAATACAACGGCTAAAAGTTCTTTTTCAGTAGTAGCATAATTTCTTTGAGCATTATCTAGAGTCTTACTAGCATAATGAATAACATTTAATTTATTATCAACCCTTTTCCCTAGAACATCACCTACGGCATAATCACTAGCATCACACATAATTTCAAAGGGTAAATTCCAATCAGGTGGTTGAACAACAGGTGCAGAGACTAATGCTTTCTTAAGTATTTCAAATGCTTCTACACAATCATCATCAAAGACAAATGGTATATCTTTTTGCAATAAATTAGTCAGAGGCCGGGAAATTTTTGAGAAGTCCTTAATGAACCTCCTATAAAATCCAGCGTGACCAAGGAAACTTCTTATACCTTTGATGTCCTTGGGACATGGCATCTTTTCAATAGCATCAACCTTGGCTTTATCAACTTCAATACCTCTTTCAGAAACTTTGTGCCCCAAAACAATACCTTCATTAACCATAAAGTGGCACTTTTCCCAATTCAAGACAAGATTAGTTTCTTCACATCTCTGCAAAACTCGATCAAGATTGCTCAAGCAATCATGAAGAGAGGAACCATAGACGGAAAAGTCGTCCATGAAAACCTCACAAATCTTTTCACAAAAGTCAGAGAATATAGCCATCATGCATCTTTGAAAGGTAGCAGGTGCATTGCATAAACCAAAAGGCATATGTCTATAAGCAAAAGTACCAAAAGGGCATGTAAAAGTAGTCTTAGATTGATCTCGAGCCGACACAGGTATTTGAGAGAAACCAGAATAACCATCTACAAAGCAATAGTGTGTATGTTTGCATAATCTTTCTAGCATTTGATCAATAAAAGGTAAGGGGTAATGATCTTTCTTAGTAGCTTTATTTAATTTTTGGAAATCAATTACCATCCTATAACCTGTGATAATTCTTTGTGGAATCAATTCATCTTTATCATTAGGAACAACAGTAATACCTCCCTTCTTAGGGACACAATGGACAGGACTTACCCACTCACTATCAGCAACGGGATAGATTATACCTGCCTCTAGAAGCTTAAGTATTTCTTTTCTTACCACTTCTTTCATTTTAGGATTCAGACGTCGTTGAGGATCATGAACTGGTTTGGCATCTGCTTCCAAATTTATTTTATGTTGTCATAGAGTGGGACTAATGCCCTTAAGATCATCAAGAGTATATCCAATAGCAGCACGATGCTTCTTCGGAGTTTTCAATAATCTTTCTTCTTCATGCTCTGAAAGGTTGCACTAATAATAACAGGATATATCTTCTTTTCATCAAAGATAAGCATATTTAAGATTATCAGGCAAAGGATTAAGTTCAAACACGGGATCACCCTTGGGTGGAGGAGGTGTTGGGGAACGAGCAATAATTCAAAATTTTCCTACGTGTCACCAAGATCAATCTATGGAGTCATCTAGCAACGAGGGAGGAGTGGATCTACATACCCTTGTAGAATCGCGCGCGAAAGCGTTCAGAGAACGGGGTTGATGGAGTCGTCTCGTCGTGATCCAAATCACCGATGATCCTAGCGCCGAACGGACGGCACTCCGCGTTCAACACACGTACGGAGCAGCGACGTCTCCTTCTTCTTGATCCAGCAAGGGGAAGGAGAGGTTGATGGAGATCCAGCAGCACGACGCATGGTGGAAGGCAGCGGATTCCAACAGGGCTTCGCCAAAGCGCTGCGAGAGGAGGAAGGTGTGTCAAATGGGAGGGAGAGGGAGGCGCCAGGGCTTAGGTATGGTTGCTCCTCCTTTCCCCACTATATATAGGGCAAAGAGAGAGGGGGAGGCGCAGCCCTTGCCCCTTCTCCAAGGAAGGGTGCGGCCAAGGGGGGGGGAGGAGTCCATCCTCCCCAAGGCACCTCGGAGGTGCCTTCCCCTTTTAGGACTCTCCCCTTTTCTCTTCTCTTGGCGGCATGGGCCTCTTGGGGCTGGTGCCCTTGGCCCATGTAGGCCAAGGCGCACCCCCTACAGCCCATGTGGCCCCTGGGGGCAGGTGCCCCACCCGGTGGACCCCCGGGACCCTTCCGGTGGTCCCGGTACAATACCGGTGACCCCGAAACTTGTCCCGATGGCCGAATAGCACTTCCTATATATAATTCTTTACCTCCAGACCATTCCGGAACTCCTCGTGACATCCGGGATCTCATCCGGGACTCCGAACAACTTTCGGGTTACCGCATACTAATATCTCTATAACCCTAGCGTCACCGAACCTTAAGTGTGTAGACCCTACGGGTTCGGGAGACATGCAGACATGACCGAGATGACTCTCCGGTAAATAACCAACAGCGGGATCTGGATACCCATGTTGGCTCCCACATGTTCCACGATGATCTCATCGGATGAACCACGATGTCAAGGACTTAATCAATCCCGTATACAATTCCCTTTGTCTATCGGTACGACACTTGCCCGAGATTCGATCGTCGGTATCCCGATACCTTGTTCAATCTCGTTACCGGCAAGTCTCTTTACTCGTTCCGTAACACATCATCCCGTGATCAACTCCTTGATCACATTGTGCACATTATGATGATGTCCTATGGAGTGGGCCCAAAGATACCTCTCCATTTACACGGAGTGACAAATCCCAGTCTCGATTCGTGCCAACCCAACAGACACTTTCGGAGATACCTGTAGTGTACCTTTATAGCCACCCAGTTACGTTGTGACGTTTGGCACACCCAAAGTATTCCTACGGTATCCGGGAGTTGCACAATCTCATGGTCTAAGGAAATGATACTTGACATTAGAAAAGCTTTAGCATACGAACTACACGATCTTTGTGCTAGGCTTAGGATTGGGTCTTGTCCATCACATCATTCTCCTAATGATGTGATCCCGTTATCAACGACATCCAATGTCCATGGTCAGGAAACCGTAACCATCTATTGATCATCGAGCTAGTCAACTAGAGGCTTACTAGGGACATGGTGTTGTCTATGTATCCACACATGTATCTAAGTTTCCTATCAATACAATTCTAGCATGGATAATAAACGATTATCATGAACAAGGAAATATAATAATAACCAATTTATTATTGCCTCTAGGGCATATTTCCAACAGTCTCCCACTTGCACTAGAGTCAATAATCTAGTTCACATCGCCATGTGATTGACACTCACAGGTCACATCGCCATGTAACCAACATCCAAAGAGTTTACTAGAGTCAATAATCTAGTTCAAATCACTATGTGATTAGCACTCAATGAGTTCTGGGTTTGATCATGTTGCTTGTGAGAGAGGTTTTAGTCAACGGGTCTGAACCTTTCAGATCCGTGTGTGCTTTACAAATCTCTATGTCATCTCCTAGATGTAGCTACCACGTTCTATCTGGAGCTAATCCAAATAACTGTTCTACTTGGAGATATTCTAAATTGTTGCTCCATTATACGTATCCGGTATCTCTACTCAAAGCTATCCGGATAGGTGTTAAGCTTGCATCGACGTAACCCTTTACGACGAACTCTTTTACCACCTCCATAATCGAGAATTCCTTAGTCCACTAGTTACTAAGGATAATTTTGACCGTTGTCCTGTGATCCATTCTTGGATCACTCTTGTACCCCTTGACTGACTCATGGCAAGCCACACTTCAGGTGCGGTACACAGCATAGCATAATGTAGAGCCTATGTCTTAAGCATAGGGGACGACCTTCGTCCTTTCTCTCTATTTTGCCGTGGTCGAGCTTTAAGTCTTAACTTCATACCTTACAACTCAGGCAAGAACTCCTTCTTTGACTGATCCATCTTGAACACCTTCAAGATCATATCAAGGTATGTGCTCATTTGAAAGTACCATTAAGCGTTTTGATCTATCCTTATAGATCTTGATGCTCAATGTTCAAGTAGCTTAATCCAGGCTTTCCATTGAAAAACACTTTCCAAATAACCCTATATGCTTTCCAGAAATTCTACATCATTTCTGATCCATAATATGTCAACAACATATACTCATCAAAAATTCTATAGTGCTCCCACTCACTTCTTTGGAAATACAAGTTTCTCATAAACTTTGTATAAACCCAAAATCTTTGATCATCATCAAAGCATACATTCCAACTCTGAGATGCTTACTCCAGTCCCTAGAAGGATTGCTGGAGCTTTGCATACTTATTAGCATCTTTCAGGATTGACAAAACCTTCCGGTTTGTATCACATACAACCTTTCCTCAAAAAATGCCGAGGAAACAATGTTTTGACATCCTATCTGCAAGATTTCATAAATAATGCAGTAATCGCTAATATAATTCCAACAGACTCTTAGCATCGCTACGAGTGAGAAAGTCTCATCGTAGTCAACTCCTTGAACTTGTCGGAAAACATCTTAACGACAAGTCAAGCTTTCTTAATGGTGATACTTACCATCATTGTCCGCCTTCCTTTTAAAATCCATATGTACCTAACATCCTTACGACCATCATGTAGTTCTCCCAAAGTCTACACTTTGTTTTCATATATGGATCCTCTCTCGGATTATATGGCCTCGAGCCATTTTGGAATCCAGGCCCACCATCGCTTCTCCATAGCTCGTAGGTTCATTGTTGTCTAGCAACATGACTTCCAAGACAGGATTACGTACCACTCTGAAGTAGTACGCATCCTTGTCATCCCACGAGGTTTGGTAGTGACTTGATCTGAAGTTTCATGATCACTATGTTGGGGAACATTGCAGAAAATTAAAATTTTTCCTACGGTTTCACCAAGATCCATCTATGAGTTCATCTAAGAAACGAGTCAAGGGAGAGAGTTTGCATCTACATACCACTTGTAGATCGCGTGCGGAAGCTTGCAAGGTGATGATGTAGTCGTACTCGACGTGATTCGAATCACCGATGACCAAGTGCTGAACGGACAACACCTCCGCGTTCAACACACGTACGGGACGGGAGACGTCTCCTCCTTCTTGATCCAGCAAGGGGGAAGGAGAGGTTGAGGAAGACAGCTCCACCGGCAGCACGACGGCGTGGTGATGGTGGAGAGGTAGTACTCCGACAGGGCTTCGCCAAGCACACAACGGAGGAGGAGAGGTGTTGGGGAGGGGAGGGCTGCGCCTTGGAGGGTGGTCCGGCTGCCCTCCCCTCACCCCTCTATTTATAGGGGGAAGGGAGAAGGGGGCCGGCCCCCTAGAACCCATCTAGGGGGGGGGTGCGGCGGCCTAGGGGAGAGGGGAGAGGGTGGCTTGCCCCCCAAGCCAAGGGGGGCGCCCCCTCTAGGGTTCCCCCCTCAACCCTAGGCGCATGGGCCCAAGGGAGGGGGTGCGGCCAGCCCACCAGGGGCTGGCTCCCTGCCCCACGCAGCCCATGTGGCCCCCCGGGAGGGGTGGCCCCTCCCGGTGGACCCCCGGAACCCTTCCGGTGGCCCCGGTACAATACCGGTATGACCCCGAAACTTCCCGGTGTCCGTTTGACAACTTCCCATATATAAATCTTTACCTCCGGACCCTTCCGGATCTCCTCGTGACGTCCAGGATCCCATCCGGGACTCCGAACAATATTCGGTAGTCACATACTAGTCTTCCTAATAACCCTAGCGTCACCGAACCTTAAGTGTGTAGACCCTACGGGTTCGGGAGACATGCAGACATGACCTAGACGCTCTCAGGTCAATAACCAACAGCGGTATCTGGATACCCATGATGGCTCCCACATGCTCCTCGATGTTGTCATCGGATGAACCACGATGTCGAGGATTCGATCAAACCCTGTATGCAATTCCCTTTGTCAATCGGTACGTTACTTGCCCGAGACTCGATCGTCGGTATCCCAATACCTTGTTCAGTCTCGTTACCGGCAAGTCACTTTACTCGTACCGTAATGCATGATCCCGTGTCCAACACCTTGGTCACATTGAGCTCATTATGATGATGCATTACCGAGTGGGCCCAGAGATACCTCTCCGTCATATGGAGTGACAAATCCCAGTCTTGATCCGTGTCAACCCAACAGCTACTTTCGGAGATGCCTGTAATGCACCTTTATAGTCACCCAGTTACGTTGTGACGTTTGATACACCCAAGGCACTCTTACGGTATCCGGGAGTTACACGATCTCATGGTCGAAGGAAGAGATACTTGACACTGGCAAAGCTCTAGCAAAACGAACTACACGATCTTTTATGCTATGCTTAGGATTGGGTCTTGTCCATCACATCATTCTCCTAATGATGTGATCCCGTTATCAATGACATCCAATGTCCATAGTCAGGAAACCATGACTATCTGTTGATCACAACGAGCTAGTCAACTAGAGGCTCACCAGGGACATATTGTGGTCTAAGTATTCACACGTGTATTACAATTTCCGGATAATACAGTTATAGCATGAATAAAAGACATTTATCATGAACATTGAAATATAATAATACTTTTATTATTGCCTCTAGGGCATATTTCCAACAGTCTCCCACTTGCACTAGAGTCACCAATCTAGTTACATTGTGATGAATTGAACACCCATAGAGTTCTGGTGTTGATCATGTTTTGCACGCGAGAGAGGTTTAGTCAGCGGATCTGCGACATTCAGATCCGTGTGCACTTTGCAAATCTCTATGTCTCCATCTTGAAAATTTTCACGGATGGAGTTGAAACGATGCTTGATGTGCCTGGTCTTCTTGTGAAACCTGGGCTCCTTGGCAAGGGCAATAGCTCCAGTGTTGTCACAGAAGAGTTTGATCGGCCCCGACGCATTGGGTATGACTCCTAGGTCGGTGATGAACTCCTTCACCCAAATCGCTTCATGCGCTGCCTCCGAGGCTGCCATGAACTCCGCTTCACATGTAGATCCCGCCGCGACGCTCTGCTTGCAGCTGCACCAGCTTACTGCTCCACCATTCAACATATACACGTATCCGGTTTGTGACTTAGAGTCATCCAGATCTGAGTCGAAGCTAGCGTCGACGTAACCCTTTACGACGAGCTCTTCGTCTCTTCCATAAACGAGAAACATGTCCTTTGTCCTTTTCAGGTACTTCAGGATATTCTTGACCGCTGTCCAGTGTTCCTTGCCGGGATTACTTTGGTATCTTGCTACCAAACTTACGGCAAGGTTTACATCGGGTCTGGTACACAGCATGGCATACATAATAGATCCTATGGCTGAAGCATAGGGGATGACACTCATCTCTTCTTTATCTTTTGCCGTGGTCGGTGACTGAGCCGAGCTCAATCTCACACCTTGTAACATAGGCAAGAACCCCTTCTTGGACTGATCCATTTTGAACCTCTTCAAAATCTTATCAAGGTATGTGCTTTGTGAAAGACCTATGAGGCGTCTCGATCTATCTCTATAGATCTTGATGCCTAATATATAAACAGCTTCTCCAAGGTCCTTCATTGAAAAACACTTATTCAAGTAGGCCTTAATGCTGTCCAGAAATTCTATATTATTTCCCATCAAGAGTATGTCATCTACATATAATATGAGAAATGCTACAGAGCTCCCACTCACTTTCTTGTAAACGCAGGCTTCTCCATAAGTCTGCATAAACCCAAACGCTTTGATCATCTCATCAAAGCGAATGTTCCAACTCCGAGATGCTTGCACCAGTCCATAAATGGATCGCTGGAGCTTGCATACTTTGTTAGCGTTCCGAGGATCGACAAAACCTTCCGGCTGCATCATATACAGTTCTTCCTTAAGATGCCCGTTAAGGAATGCCGTTTTGACGTCCATTTGCCATATCTCATAATCATAGTATGCGGCAATCGCTAACATGATTCGGATGGATTACAGCTTCGCTACAGGAGAGAAAGTCTCGTCGTAGTCAATCCCTTGAACTTGTCGATAACCCTTAGCGACAAGTCGAGCCTTATAGATGGTAACATTTCCATCCGCGTCCGTCTTCTTCTTAAAAATCCATTTGTTTTCTATCGCTCGCCGATCATCGGGCAAGTCTGTCAAAGTCCATACTTTGTTTTCATACATGGATTCTATCTCGGATTTCATGGCTTCAAGCCATTTGTTGGAATCCGGGCCCGCCATCGCTTCTTCATAGTTCGAAGGTTCATTGTTGTCTAACAACATGATTTCCAGGACAGGGTTGCCGTACCACTCTGGTGCGGAACGTGTCCTAGTGGACCTACGAAGTTCAGCAGTAACTTGATCCGAAGTACCTTGATCATCATCATTGTTTTCCTCTTCAGTTGGTGTGGGCATCACAGGAATGGTTTCCTGCGCTGCGCCACTTTCCCGCTCAAGAGGTAGTACTTCATCGAGTTCTACTTTCCTCCCACTTACTTCTTTCGAGAGAAACTCTTTTTCCAGAAAGCATCCGTTCTTGGCAACAAAGATCTTGCCTTCGGATCTTAAGTAGAAGGTATACCCGACAGTTTCCTTAGGGTATCCTATGAATACGCATTTTTCCGACTTGGGTTCGAGCTTTTCAGGTTGAAGTTTCTTGACATAAGCATCGCATCCCCAAACTTTTAGAAACGACAGCTTAGGTTTCTTTCCAAACCATAATTCATACGGTGTCGTCTCAACGGATTTAGACGGTGCCCTATTTAAAGTGAATGTAGCTGTCTCTAGAGCGTATCCCCAAAATGATAGCGGTAAATCGGTAAGAGACATCATAGACCGCACCATATCCAATAGGGTGCGATTACGACGTTCGGACACACCGTTTCGCTGAGGTGTTCCAGGCGGCGTGAGCTGTGAAACGATTCCACATTTCCTTAAGTGTGTACCAAATTCGTGACTTAAGTATTCTCCTCCATGATCTGATCGTAAGAATTTTATCTTTCGGTCACGTTGATTCTCTACCTCATTCTGAAATTCCTTGAACTTTTCAAAGGTCTCAGACTTGTGTTTCATTAAGTAGACATACCCATATCTACTCAAGTCATCTGTGAGAGTGAGAACATAACGATATCCTCCGCGAGCCTCAACGCTCATTGGACCGCACACATCGGTATGTATGATTTCCAACAAGTTGGTTGCTTGCTCCAATGTTCCGGAGAACGGAGTCTTGGTCATTTTGCCCAAAAGGCATGGTTCGCACGTGTCAAACGATTCATAATCAAGAGACTCTAAAAGTCCATCGGCATGGAGCTTCTTCATGCGCTTGACACCAATGTGACCAAGGTGGCAGTGCCACAAGTATGTGGGACTATCGTTATCAACTTTAAATCTTTTGGCATCTACACTATGAACATGTGTAATATTACGCTCGAGATTCATTAAGAATAAACCATTGACCATCGGAGCATGACCATAAAACATATCTCTCATATAAATCGAACAACCATTATTCTCAGACTTAAATGAGTAGCCATCTCGTATTAAACGAGATCCAGATACAATGTTCATGCTCAAACTTGGCACTAAATAACAATTATTAAGGTTCAAAACTAATCCCGTAGGTAAATGTAGAGGCAGCGTGCCGACGGTGATCACATCGACACTGGAACCATTCCCGACGCGCATCATCACCTCGTCCTTCGCCAGTCTCCGTTTATTCCGCAGCTCCTGCTGTGAGTTACAAATATGAGCAACGGCACCGGTATCAAATACCCAGGAGTTACTACGAGTACTGGTAAGGTACACATCAATCACATGTATATCAAATATACCTTTGGTGTTGCCGGCCTTCTTATCCGCTAAGTATTTGGGGCAGTTCCGCTTCCAGTGACCCTTCCCCTTGCAATAAAAGCACTCAGTCTCAGGCTTGGGTCCATTCTTTGACTTCTTCCCGGTAACTGGCTTACCAGGCGTGGCAACATCTTTGCCGTCCTTCTTGAAGTTCTTCTTACCCTTGCCCTTCTTGAACTAAGTGGTCTTATTGACCATCAACACTTGATGTTCTTTCTTGATTTCAGCCTCTGCTGACTTCAGCATCGAGAACACTTCAGAATGGTCTTTTCCATCCCCTGCATGTTGTAGTTCATCACAAAGCTCTTGTAGCTTGGTGGGAGCGACTGGAGGATTCTGTCAATGACCGCCTCATCTGGGAGGTTAATGTTCAGCTGGGTCATACAGTTGTGCAACCCAGACATCTTCAGGATGTGCTCACTGACAGAACTGTTTTCCTCCATCTTACAACTGTAGAACTTGTCGGAGACATCATATCTCTCGACCCGGGCATGAGCTTGAAAAACTAGTTTTAGCTCTTCGAACATCTCATATGCTCCGTGGTGCTCAAAACGCTTTTGGAGCCCCGGTTCTAAGCTGTAAAGCATGCCGCACTGAACGAGGGAGTAATCATCAGCACGAGACTGCCAAGCATTCATAATGTCTTGGTTCTCTGGGACGGGAGCGTCACCTAGCGGTCCTTCTAGGACATATTGTTTCCTGGCAGCTATGAGGATGATCCTCAGGTTCCGGACCCAGTCCGTATAGTTGCTGCCATCATCTTTCATCTTGGTTTTCTCTAGGAACGCGTTGAAGTTCATGTTGACATTAGCGTTGGCCATTGATCTACAAGACATATTTGCAAAGGTTTTAGACTAAGTTCATGATAATAAAGTTCTAATCAAATTATGAACTCCCACTTAGATTAGACATCCCTCTAGTCATCTAAGTGTTACACGATCCGAGTCGACTAGCCCGTGTCCGATCATCACGTGAGACGGACTAGTCATCGTCGGTGAACATTCTCATGTTGATCGTATCTTCCATACGACTCGTGTTCGACCTTTCGGTCTCCGTGTTCCGAGGCCATGTCTGCACATGCTAGGCTCGTCAAGTTAACCCTAAGTGTTTTCGCTGTGTAAAACTGTCTTACACCCGTTGTATGTGAACGTAAGAATCCATCACACCCAATCATCACGTGGTGCTTAGAAGCGACGAACTGTAGCAACGGTGCACAGTTAGGGGAGAACACTTCTTGAAATTTTTGTAAGGGATCATCTTATTTACTACCATCGTCCTAAGTAAACAAGATGCATAAACATAATAAACATCACATGCAATTATATAGTTGTGACATGATATGGCCAATATCATATAGCTCCATTGATCTTCATCTTCGGGGCTCCATGATCATCTTGTCACCGGCTTGACACCATGATCTCCATCATCATGATCTCCATCATCGTGTCTTCATGAAGTTGTCACGCCAACGACTACCTCTACTTCTATGACTAACGTTTAGCAATAAAGTAAAGTAGTTTACATGGCGTTATTCAATGACACGCAGGTCATACAAAAAATAAAGACAACTCCTATGGCTCCTGCCAGTTGTCATACTCATCGACATGCAAGTCGTGAATCCTATTACAAAGAACATGATCTCATACATCACAATTCATCATTCATCACAACTTCTGGCCATATCACATCACATGATCAATCGCTGCAAAAACAAGTTAGACGTCCTCTAATTGTTGTTGCATCTTTTACGTGGCTGCAATTGGGTTCTAGCAAGAACGTTTTCTTACCTACGAATCACCACAACGTGATTTTGTCAACTTCTATTTACCCTTCATAAGGGCCCTGTTCATCGATTCCGCTCCAACTAAAATGGGAGAGACAGACACCCGCCAGCCACCTTATGCAACTAGTGCATGTCAGTCGGTGGAACCGGTCTCACGTAAGCGTACGTGTAAGGTTGGTCCGGGCCGCTTCATCCCACAATACCGTTGAGCAAGAAAAGACTAGTAGAGGAAAGTAAGATGACAAAATCCACGCCCACAACAAAATTGTGTTCTACTCGTGCAAAGAGAACTACGCATAGACCTAGCTCATGATGCCACTGTTGGGGAACGTTGCAGAAAATTAAAAAATTTCCTACGGTTTCACCAAGATCCATCTATGAGTTCATCTAAGCAACGAGTCAAGGGAGAGAGTTTGCATCTACATACCACTTGTAGATCGCGTGCGGAAGCTTGCAAGGTGATGATGTAGTCGTACTCGACGTGATTCGAATCACCGATGACCAAGTGCTGAATGGACCGCACCTCCGCGTTCAACACACGTACAGGACGGGAGACGTCTCCTCCTTCTTGATCCAGCAAGGGGGAAGGAGAGGTTGAGGAAGACAGCTCCACCGGCAGCACGACGGCGTGGTGATGGTGGAGAGGCAGTACTCCGACAGGGCTTCGCCAAGCACACAACGGAGGAGGAGAGGTGTTGGGGAGGGGAGGGCTGCGCCTTGGAGGGTGGTCCGGCTGCCCTCCCCTCACCCCTCTATTTATAGGGGGGAGGGAGAAGGGGGCCGGCCCCCTAGAACCCATCTAGGGGGGGTGCGGCGGCCTAGGGGAGAGGGGAGAGGGTGGCTTGCCCCCCAAGCCAAGGGGGGCGCCCCCTCTAGGGTTCCCCCCTCAACCCTAGGCGCATGGGCCCAAGGGAGGGGGTGCGGCCAGCCCACCAGGGGCTGGCTCCCTGCCCCACGCAGCCCATGTGGCCCCCCGGGAGGGGTGGACCCCCGGAACCCTTCCGGTGGCCCCGGTACAATACCGGTATGACCCCGAAACTTCCCGGTGTCCGTTTGACAACTTCCCATATATAAATCTTTACCTCCGGACCCTTCCGGATCTCCTCGTGACGTCCAGGATCCCATCCGGGACTCCGAACAATATTCGGTAGTCACATACTAGTCTTCCTAATAACCCTAGCGTCACCGAACCTTAAGTGTGTAGACCCTACGGGTTCGGGAGACATGCAGACATGACCTAGACGCTCTCAGGTCAATAACCAACAGCGGGATCTGGATACCCATGATGGCTCCCACATGCTCCTCGATGTTGTCATCGAATGAACCACGATGTCGAGGATTCGATCAAACCCTGTATGCAATTCCCTTTGTCAATCGGTACGTTACTTGCCCGAGACTCGATCGTCGGTATCCCAATACCTTGTTCAGTCTCGTTACCGGCAAGTCACTTTACTCATACCGTAATGCATGATCCCGTGTCCAACACCTTGGTCACATTGAGCTCATTATGATGATGCATTACCGAGTGGGCCCAGAGATACCTCTCCGTCATACGGAGTGACAAATCCCAGTCTCGATCCGTGTCAACCCAACAGCTACTTTCGGAGATGCCTGTAATGCACCTTTATAGTCACCCAGTTACGTTGTGACGTTTGATACACCCAAGGCACTATTACGGTATCCGGGAGTTACACGATCTCATGGTCGAAGGAAGAGATACTTGACACTGGCAAAGCTCTAGCAAAACGAACTACACGATCTTTTATGCTATGCTTAGGATGGGGTCTTGTCCATCACATCATTCTCCTAATGATGTGATCCCGTTATCAACGACATCCAATGTCCATAGTCAGGAAACCATGACTATCTGTTGATCACAACGAGCTAGTCAACTAGAGGCTCACCAGGGACATATTGTGGTCTAAGTATTCACACGTGTATTACGATTTCCGGATAATACAGTTATAGCATGAATAAAAGACATTTATCATGAACATTGAAATATAATAATACTTTTATTATTGCCTCTAGGGCATATTTCCAACACACTATCATAAGCTTCCACTTCAATTGGTGTAAGTGCCACATGAACAACTTCCTGTGCCCTGCCACACACTAGTTGAAGAGACGGTTCAATAACCTCATCAAGCCTCCACCATCCTCCCACTCAATTCTTTCGAGAGAAACTTTTCCTCGAGAAAGGACCCGATTCTAGAAACAATCCCTTATTGCTTTCGGATCTGAGACAGGAGGTATACCCAACTGTTTTGGGTGTCCTATGAAGATGCATTTATCCGCTTTGGGTTCGAGCTTATCAGCCTGAAACTTTTTCACATAAGCGTTGCAGCCCCAAACTTTTAAGAAATGACAGCTTAGGTTTCTCTAAACCGTAGTTCATACGGTGTCATCTCATCGGAATTACGTGGTGCCCTATTTAAAGTGAATGTGGTTGTCTCCAATGCCTAACCCATAAATTATTGTGGTAATTCGATAAGAGACATAATGGTATGCATCATATCCAATAGGGTGCAGTTATGATGTTCGGACACACCATCACACTATGGTGTTCCAGGCTGTATTAGTTGTGAAACAATTTCCACAATGTCTTAATTCTGTGCCAAACTCGTAATTCAGATATTCATCTCTATGATCATATCATAGATCTTTTATCCTCTTGTCACGACGATCTTTCAACTTCACCCTGAAATTACTTGAACCTTTCAATAATTCAGACTCGTGATTTATCAAGTAAATGTACTCAACATCTACTCAAATCATCTGTGAAGTAAGAACATAACGATGTCCACTACATGCCTCGGCACTCATTGGACTGCACTCATCAAAATGTATTACTTCCAACAAGTTGCTTTCTAGTTCCATTTTACTGAAAACGAGGCTTTCAGTCATCTTGCCCATGTGGTATGATTTGCATGTCTCAAGTGATTCAAAATCAAGTGAGTCCAAACGGTCCATTTGCATGGAGTTTCTTCATGCATATGCACCAATAGACATGGTTCGCATGTCTCAAACTTTTCAAAAATGAGTGAGTCCAAAGATCCATCAACATGGATCTTACTCATGCGTTTTATACCGATATGACTTAAGTGGCAGTGCCACAAGTAGGTGGTACCATCATTACTATCTTATATCTTTTGGCATGAACATGTGTATCACTACGATCGAGATTCAATAAACCATTCATTTTAGGTGCAAGACCATTGAAGGTATTATTCAAATAAACAGAGTAACCATTATTCTCCTTAAACGAATAACCGTATTGCGATAGACATAATCCAATCATGTCTATGCTCAATGTAAACACCAATCTCGATGGTAGAGGGAGCCTGCGATGGTTGATCATATCAACATTGGAAACACTTCCAACACATATCATCATCTCACCTTTAGCTAGTCTCCGTTTATTCCATAGCTTTTATTTCGAGTTACTAACACTTAGCAACCGAACCGGTATCTAATACCCTGGTGCTACTAGGAGTACTAGTAAAGTACACATTAACACAATGTATATCCAATATACTTCTATCGACTTTGCCAGCCTTCTCATCTACCAAGTATCTAGGGTAATTCTGCTCCAGTGGCTGTTCCCCTTATTACAGAAGCACTTAGTCTCGGGTTTGGGTTCAACTTTGGGTTTCTTCACTAGAGTAGCAGCTGATTTGCCGTTTCATGAAGTATCCCTTCTTGCCCTTGCCCTTCTTGAAACTAGTGGTTTCACCAACCATCAACAATTGATGCTCCTTCTTGATTTCTACTTTCGTGGTGTCAAACATCGCGAATATCTCAAGGATCATCATATATGTCCCTGATATATTATAGTTCATCACGAAGCTCTAGCAGCTTGGTGGTAATGACTTCGGAGAAACATCACTATCTCATTTGGAAGATCAACTCCCACTTGATTCAAACGATTGTTGTACTCAGACAATCTGAGCACAAGTTCAACAATTAAGCTTTTCTCCCTTAGTTTGCAAGCTAAGAAAATCGTCGAAGGTCTTATACCTCTTGATGTGGGCACGAGCCTGAAATCCCAATTTCAGCCCTCGAAACATCTCATATGTTTTGCGACGTTTCAAAAACGTCTTCGGTGCCTCAATTCTAAACCGTTTAACTGAACTATCACGTAGTTATCAAAATGTGTATGTCAGATGTTCGCAACATCCACAGACGACGTTCGAGGTTCAGCACACTGAGCGGTGCATTAAGGACATAAGCCTTCTATGAAGCAATGAGGACAATCCTCAGTTTACGGACCTAGTCCGCATAATTGCTACTAACAACTTTCAACTAAATTTTCTCTAGGAACATATCTAAACAGTAGAACTGAAGCGCGAGCTACGACATAATTTGCAAAGATCTTTTGACTATGTTCAGGATAATTAAGTTCATCTTATGAACTCCCACTCAGATAGACATCCCTCTAGTCATCTAAGTGATTACATGATCCGAGTCAACTAGGCCGTGTCCGATCATCATGTGAGACGGACTAGCCAACGTCGGTGAACATCTTCATGTTGATCGTATCTTCTATACGACTCATGCTCGACCTTTCGGTCTTATGTGTTCCGAGGCCATGTCTATGCACATGCTAGGCTCGTCAAGTTAACCCTAAGTGTTTTGCATGTGTAAAACTGTCTTACACCCGTTGTATGTGAACGTAAGGATCTATCACACCCGATCATCACGTGGTGCTTCAAAACAACGAACTTTAGCAACGGTGCACAGTTAGGGGAGAACACTTCTTGAAATTTTAGTGAGGGATCATCTTATTTACTACCGTCGTTCTAAGTAAACAAGATGCATAAACATGATAAACATCACATGCAATCAAATAATAGTGACATGATATGGCCAATATCATATAGCTCCTTTGATCTCCATCTTGGGGCTCCATGATCATCTTGTCACCGGCATGACACCATGATCTCCATCATCGTGTCTTCTTGAAGTTGTCTCGTCATCGACATGCAAGTCGTGATTCCCTTGACAAGAACATGATCAATCTCATACATCACATATATCATTCATCACATCCTTTTGGCCATATCACATCACAGAGCATACCCTGCAAAAACAAGTTAGACGTCCTCTAATTGTTGTTTGCATGTTTTACGTGGCTGCTATGGGTTTCTAGCAAGAACATTTCTTACCTACGCAAAACCACAACGTGATATGCCAATTGCTATTTACCCTTCATAAGGACCCTTTTCATCAAATCCGATCCGACTAAAGTGGGAGAGACAGACACCCGCTAGCCACCTTATGCAACTAGTGCATGTCAGTCGGTCGAACCTGTCTCACGTAAGAGTACGTGTAAGGTCGGTCTGGGCCGCTTCATCCCACGATGCCGCCGAATCAAGATTGGACTAGTAACGGTAAGCATATTGAACAAAATCAACGCCCACAACTACTTTGTGTTCTACTCGTGCATAGAAACTACACATAGACCTAGCTCATGATGCCACTGTTGGGGAACGTAGCAATAATTCAAAATTTTCCTATGTGTCACCAAGATCAATCTATGGAGTCATCTAGCAACGAGGGAGGAGTGGATCTACATACCCTTATAGATCGTGAGCGGAAGCGTTCAAGAGAACGGGGTTGATGGAGTCGTACTCGTCGTGATCCAAATCACCGATGATCCTAGCGCCGAACGGACGGCACCTCCGCGTTCAACACATGTACGGAGCAGCGACGTCTCCTCCTTCTTGATCCAGCAAGGGGGAAGGAGAGGTTGATGGAGATCCAGCAGCATGACGGCATGGTGGAAGCAGCGGGATTCCAACAGGGCTTCGCCAAGCGATGCGGGAGGAGGAAGGTGTGTCATGGGAGGGAGAGGGATGCGCCAGGGCTTAGGTATGGTTGCTCCTCCTTTTCCCCACTATATATAGGGCCAAGGGAGAGGGGGGAGGCGCAGCCCTTGCCCCTTCCTCCAAGGAAGGGTGCGGCCAAGGGGGGGGGGAGGAGTCCATCCTCCCCAAGGCACCTCGGAGGTGCCTTCCCCTTTTAGGACTCTCCCCTTTTTCTCTTCTCTTGGCGCATGGGCCTCTTGGGGCTGGTGCCCTTGGCCCATGTAGGCCAAGGCGCACCCCCTACAGCCCATGTGGCCCCTAGGGGCAGGTGGCCCCACCCGGTGGACCCCCGGGACCCTTCCGATGGTCCCGGTACAATACCGGTGACCCCGAAACTTGTCCCGATGGCCGAAATAGCACTTCCTATATATAATTCTTTACCTCCGGACCATTCCGGAACTCCTCGTGATGTCCGGGATCTCATCCGGGACTCCGAACAACTTTCGGGTTACCGCATACTAATATCTCTATAACCCTAGCGTCACCGAACCTTAAGTGTGTAGACCCTACGGGTTCGGGAGACATGCAGACATGACCGAGATGACTCTCCGGTCAATAACCAACAGCGGGATCTGGATACCCATGTTGGCTCCCACATGTTCCACGATGATCTCATCGGATGAACCACGATGTCAAGGACTTAATCAATCCCGTATACAATTCCCTTTGTCTATCGGTACGACACTTGCCCGAGATTCGTTCGTCGGTATCCCGATACCTTGTTCAATCTCGTTACCGGCAAGTCTCTTTACTCGTTCCGTAACACATCATCCCGTGATCAACTCCTTGATCACATTGTGCACATTATGATGATGTCCTACCGAGTGGGCCCAGAGATACCTCTCCGTTTACACGGAGTGAAAAATCCCAGTCTCGATTCGTGCCAACCCAACAGACACTTTCGGAGATACCTGTAGTGTACCTTTATAGCCACCCAGTTATGTTGTGACGTTTGGCACACCCAAAGTATTCCTACGGTATCTGGGAGTTGCACAATCTCATGGTCTAAGGAAATGATACTTGACATTAGAAAAGCTTTAGCATACGAACTACACGATCTTTGTGCTAGGCTTAGGATTGGGTCTTGTCCATCACATCATTCTCCTAATGATGTGATCCCGTTATCAACGACATCCAATGTCCATGGTCAGGAAACCGTAACTATCTATTGATCAACGAGCTAGTCAACTAGAGGCTTGCTAGGGACATGGTGTTGTCTATGTATCCACACATGTATCTAAGTTTCCTATCAATACAATTCTAGCATGGATAATAAAAGATTATCATGAACAAGGAAATATAATAATAACCAATTTATTATTGCCTCTAGGGCATATTTCCAACAGGAGGATCCCCTAAAATTTCAACAGGTAAGTTGTGTTGCAGCATAGGTTCCTGTTTAAGGAATACTTCATCTATTTCCCTTCTTTCATTCATGAACATATTATTTTCATGGTCTAGTAAATAGTGTTCTAAAGGATTAGTAGGAGGTACGGCAATAGAAGCAAGACCAATAATTTCATCCTTACTAGGTAATTCTTCCTCACGATGTTGTTTACTAAATTTAGAGAAATTAAACTCATGAACCATATCATCCAAGCCAACATTAACAACATTCTTTGTGCAATCTATGGTAGCATTGACAGTATTTAAGAAGGGTCTACCAAATATAATGGGATAAAAACTATCTTGTGGGGAACCAAGAACAAGAAAATCAGTAGGATATTTAGTTTTCCCACACAAGACTTCAACATCTCTAACAATTCCAATTGGTGAAATAGTATCTCTATTACCAAGTTTAATTATGACATCAATATCTTCTAACTCAACAAGTGCAATTTCATTCTTAATTTCTTCATATAAGTCAATAGGTATTACACTAGCACTAGCACCCATATCACATAAGCCATGATAACAATGATCTCCTATTTTAACAGAAATAACAGGCACGCCTACCACAGGTCTATGTTTATCTTTATCACAAGGTTTAGCAATTCTAGCAGTTTCACCTTCGAACTGAATACCATGCCCATCAATATTATCAGACAAGATATCTTTAACAATTGCAATTTTAGGTTCTACTTTAACTTTCTCAGGAGGTGTATAAGTTTTAATGTTGCTTTTACGTACAACAGTTGAAGCTTTAGCATGATCCTTTACTCTAACAGGGAAAGGTGGTTTCTCAACATAAGCAGTAGGAACAATAGGATCATTGTAAGTGACAGTCTTTTCTTCAACTTTAATAGGTGCAGCTACTTTTACTTATATGGGAGGATGATATTTAAACCACTTCTCCTTAGGGAGATCAACATAAGTAGCAAAAGATTCACAGAAAGAAGCTACTATCTCAGAGTCAAGTCCATATTCAGTGCTAAACTTACGGAAATATTGGTATCCATAAAAGATTTAATACAATCAAACTTAGGTGTCATACCTAACTCCTTACCTTCGTCGAGGTCCCAATCTTCAGAGTTGCGTTTAATTCTATCCAATAAATTCCATTTGAATTCAATAGCCTTCATCATAAAAGAGCCAGCACAAGAAGTATCGAGCATTGTGCGATTGTTATCAGAAAGCCGAGCATAAAAACTTTGCATAATTATTTCTCTTGGGATCTCATGATTGGGGCATGAATATAACATTGATTTAAGCCTACCCCAAGCTTGAGCGATGCTTTCTCCTTCCCGAGGCCAGAAATTATATATATAATTGCGATCACGATGAACAAGATGCATAGGGTAATACTTTTGATGAAACTCCAACTTCAATCTTTTATAGTCCCATGATCTCATATCATCACATAGCCTATACCATATCAATGCGTCTCCCTTCAAAGATAAAGGGAAGACCTTCTTCTTAGCAACATCATCGGGTATACCTGCAAGCTTAAATAATCCACAAACTTCATCCACATATATTAAGTGCTCATCAGGATGCTTTGTTCCATCTCCTGTAAAAGGGGTAGCTAGCAGTTTTTCCATCATAGCCGAAGGAAATTCAAAAGGAGTTTCATTTTCAATAGGTTCAGTAGGTTGAGGAGCAACTCTTTGCTCTACTGGACGGGGTGAAGATACCCCGAACAAGCCCCTCAGAGAATTACTCTCCATAGTAACAAGTGACAGTAAATTTCAGCACACTATATAAATTTTTCCTTACCAAATTCCACTTACCAAAGGCACTACACTCCCCGGCAACGGTGCCAGAAAAGAGTCTTGATGACCCACAAGTATAGGGGATCTATCGTAGTCCTTTCGATAAGTAAGAGTGTCGAACCCAACGAGGAGCAGAAGGAAATGATAAGCGGTTTTCAGCAAGGTATTCTCTGCAAGTACTGAAATAAGTGGTAACAGATAGTTTTGTGATAAGATAAATTGTAACGAGCAACAAGTAACAAAAGTAAATAAAGTGCAGCAAGGTGGCCCAATCCTTTTTTAGCAAAGTACAAGCCGGAACAAACTCTTATAATAGGAAAAGCGCTCCCGAGGACACATGGGAATATCGTCAAGCTAGTTTTCATCACGTTCATATGATTCGTGATCGATACATTGATAATTTGATATGTGGGTGGACCGGTGCTTGGGTGCTGTTCTTACTTGAACAAACATCCCACTTATGATTAACCTCTATTGCAAGCATCCGCAACTACAACAAAAGTATTAAGGTAAACCTAACCATAGCATGAAACATATGGATCCAAATCAGCCCCTTACGAAGCAACGCATAAACTAGGGTTTAAGCTTCTGTCACTCTAGCAACCCATCATCTACTTATTACTTCCCAATGCCTTCCTCTAGGCCCAAATAATGGTGAAGTGTTATGTAGTCGACGTTCACATAACACCACTAGAGGCTAGACAACATACATCTTATCAAAATATCAAACGAATACCAAATTCACATGACTACTAATAGCAAGACTTCTCCCTTGTCCTCAGGAACAAACGTAATTACTCACAAAGCATATTCACGTTCAAAATCAGAGGGGTAATAATATGCATATAGGATCTGAACATATGATCTTCCACCAAATAAACTAACTAGCATCAACTACAAGGAGTAATCAACACTACTAGCAACCTACTAGCAACAATCCCGGACTTTGAGACAAGAATTGGATACAAGAGATGAACTAGGGTTTGGAGATGAGATGGTGCTGGTGAAGATGTTGATGGAGATTGCCCTCTCCTGATGAGAGGAGCGTTGGTGATGATGATGGTGATGATTTCCCCCTCTGGGAGAGAAGTTTCCCCGGCAGAACAGCTCTGCCGGAGCTCTAGATTGGACCCGCCAAGGTTCCGCCTCGTGGCGGCGGAGTCTCGTCCCGAAAAGTTCCTCTTTATTTTTTTTCTCATCGAAAGACCTCATATAGGAGAAGATGGACGTCGGAGAGCCACAAGGGGGCCCACGAGGTAGGTGGGCGCGCCCTAGGGGGGGCACCCCCCACCCTCGTGAGAAGGGTGTGGGGCCCCTGGCCTTCATCTTTGGCGAGGATTTTTCTTTATTTATTTTAAGACGTTCCATGGAGTTTCAGGACTTTTGGAGTTGCGCAGAATAGGTCTCTAATATTTGCTCCTTTTCCCGCCTAGAATTCCAGCTGCCGGCATTCTCCCTCCTTATGTAAACCTTGTAAAATAAGATAGAATAGCCATAAGTATTGTGACATAAAGTGAAATAACATTCCATAATGCAATAAATATCGATATAAAAGCATGATGCAAAATTGACGTATCAATCATCACACTTCTATTTATTTACAACTCAATGATTACAACTCAATACTAGAAAAAAATATGACTCTATATGAATGCCTCCGGCGGTGTATCGGGAAGGCAATGAATCAAGAGTGACATGTACGATAAATTATGCATGGTGGCTTTGCCACAAATACGATGTCAACTACATGATCATGTGAAGCAGTATGACAATGATGATGCGTGTCATGATGAACAGAACGGTGGAAAGTTGCATGGCAATATATCTTGGAATGGCTATGGAAATGCCATAATAGGTAGGTATGGTGGCTATTTTGAGAAAGATATAAGGAGGTTTATGTGTGATAGAGCGTATCATATCACGGGTTTTGGATGCACGGCGAAGTTTGCACCAACTCTCAATGTGAGAAAGGGCAATGTACGGTACCGAAGAGGCTAGCAATGATGGAAAGATGAGAGTGCATATAATCCATGGACTCAACATTAGTCATAAAGAACTCACATACTTATTGCAAAAATCTACAAGTCATAAAAGACCAAGCACTACGGACATGCTCCTAGGGGGATAGATTGGTAGGAAAAGACCATCGCTCGTCCCCGACCGCCACTCATAAGGAAGACAATCAAAGAACACCCCATGTTTCAAATTTGTTACACAACGGTCACCATACGTGCATTCTACGGGACTTGCAATCTTAAACGCAAGTATTTCTGAAATTCACAACTACTCAACTAGCACAACTCTAATATCACCATCTTTATATCTCAAAACCATTATCAAGTATCAAACTTCTCATAGTATTGAATTCACCTTTTTATGAAAGTTTTTATTACACCAAAGTAAATTACCATGCTGTTCTAAAGGACTCTCAAAATAATATAAGTGAAGCACGAGAGATCATTAATTTCTATAAAATAAAACCACCACCGTGCTCTAAAAGATATAAGTGAAGCACTAGAGGAAAATTATCTAGCTCAAAAGATATAAGTGAAGCACATAGAGTATTCTAATAAATTACAATTCATGTGTGTCTCTCCCAAAAGGTGTGTACATAAAGGATGATTGTGGTAAACTAAAAAGCAAACACTCAAATCACACAAGATGCTCCAAGAAAAACACATATCATGTGGTGAATAAAAATATAGCCTCAAGTAAAGTTACCGATGGACGAAGACGAAAGAGGGGATGCCTTTCGGGGCATCCCCAAGCTTAGGCTTTTGGTTGTCCTTGAATTTACCTTGGGGTGCCTTGGTAATCCCCAAGCTTAGTCTCTTGCCACTCCTCATTCCATAATCCATCGAATCTTTACCCAAAACTTGAAAACTTCACAACACAAAACTCAACAGAAAATCTCATGAGCTCTGTTAGTATAAGAAAACAAACCACCCCTTAAGGTACTGTAGTGAAATCATTCTTTATTTATGTTGGTGTTAAACCTACTGTATTCCAACTTCTTTATGGTTCATACCCTCTGATACTAGCCATAGATTCATCAAAATAAGCAAACAACACACGAAAAACAGAATCTATCAAAAACAGAACAGTCTGTAGTAATCTGTAGGTTTCGAATACTTCTGTAACCCAAAAAATTATGAAATAAATTGGTGGACGTGGGTAATTTGTCTATCAATCATCTTCAAAAAGAATCAACCTAATCTCACTCTTGAGTAAACAATGGCACCAAATCTCGTGAGCGCTAAAGTTTCTGTTTTTTACAGCAAGATCGCAAAAACTACCCCCAAGTCTTCCCAAAGGTTCTACTTGGCACAAACACTAATTAAAAGCATAAAACCACATATAAACAGAGGCTAGATGAATTATTTATTACTAAACAGGAACAAAAATCAATAAACAAAAATAAAATTGGGTTGCCTCCCAACAAGTGCTATCGTTTAACGCCCCTAGGTAGGCATAAAAACAAGAATAGATCTAGGTATTGTCATCTTTGGTATGCAATTCACAGGTGACTCTCATAATAGATTCATAAGGTAATTTAATTTTCTTTATAGGAAAGTGTTCCATGCCTTTCCTTAATGGAAATTGGAATCTAATATTCCCTTATTTCATATCAATAATTGCACCAATCGTTCTAAGGAAAGGTCTACCAAGAATAATGGGACATGTAGGATTGCAATCAATGTCAAGAACAATGAAATCTACGGGCACATAATTCCTATTTGCAACAATAAGAACATCATTAATCCTTCCCATAGGTTTCTTAATAGTGGAATCCGCAAGATGCAAATTTAAAGAACAACCATCAAATTCACGGAAACCTAACACATTACACAAAGTTTTTGGAATCGTGGAAACACTAGCACCCAAATCACATAAAGCATAGCATTCATGATCTTTATTATTAATTTTAATAGTAGGTTCCCACTCATCATGAAGTTTTCTATGGATAGAAACTTCTAATTTAAGCTTTTCTTCATAAGATTTCATTAAAGCATCTACGATATGTTTGGTAAAAGCTTTATTTTGGCTATAAGCATGTGGAGAATTTAGCACGGATTGTAACAAGGAAATACAATCTATCAACGAGAAATTATCATAATTAAATCACTTAAAATCCAAAATAGTGGGTTCATTGCTACGTAAAGTTTTGACCTCTTCAATCCCACCTTTATTACTTTTTGCATCAAGATCTAAAAACTCCGAATCATTGTGACACCTTTTAACTAAAGTTGAATCATCTCCAGTCCCATCATTAAAAAGATTCATATTTCAAAACAAAGATTTAATAGGAGACACATCAACCACGTTTAGATCTTCATCCTTATTATCATCAAAACTAGAAGAACATGCTTTTATAATGCAATCCTTTTTAGCACGCATCCAAGCGGTTCTTTCTTTGCACTCATCAATGGAAATTCTCATGGTTTTGAGAGACTCATTGATATCATGCTTAGGTGGAATAGATCTAAGTTTCAAAGAATCAACATCAAGAGAAATTCTATCCACGTTCCTAGCCAACTCATCAATCTTAGACAATTTTTCTTCAATCAAAGCATTGAAACTCTTTTGCGAACTAATAAATTCTTTAATACTAGATTCAAAATCAGAGGGCTTCTTATTAGAATTTACATAAGAATTGTTGTAGGAATTACCATAATTATTAGAGGAATTACTAGGATACGACCTAGGATTAAAGTTTCCTCTATACGCGTTGTTTCCAAAATTGTTCCTACCAACAACATTCACATCCATAGATTCATTATTATTCTCAATCAAAGTAGACAAATGCATATCATTAGGACCAGAAGAAAAACTCTTATTAGCAAACAATTTGATATGTTCATCCATCTTTCCACTGAAACATTAATTTCTTTTATATATAGCATGAACCTTTTTACTAGTAGATCTTTCGGTGTGCCATTGAGAATAATTAACCATAATATTATCTAGGAGTTTAGTAGTTTCTCCTAAAGTGATTTCCCTAAAAGTGCCTCCCCCGGCCGAATCTAAAAGATTTCTAGAAGCCAAATTCAATCTAGCATAAAAAATGTGTATGATCATCCATAAATTCAAACCATGAGTAGGGCAATTCCAAATCATTAATTTCATCCTCTCCCAAGATTGTGCAACATGCTCCTGATCTAGTTGCTTAAAGTTCATAATATCGTTTCTAAGAGAGATGATCTTAGCGGGAGGAAAATACTTAGAGATAAAAGCATCTTTGCACTTATTCCAAGAATCAATACTATTTTTAGGCAAAGAAGAAAACCGAGTTTTAGCACGATCTCTAAGAGAAAATAGGAATAGCTTCAATTTAACAATATAACACAAATCAACAAAGCTGTTTAGATAGGTAGCGGCATCTTCACTAGGAAGGCAGGAAAACGGATCTTTCATGACAAGATTCAGCAAAGCAGTATTAAGTTCACAAGACTCAGCATCGGTAAGGGGAGCAATCAGAGTGCTAATAAAAACATTATTGTTGGTATTGGAAAAATCACACAATTAAGTATTATCATGAGCCACCGTGACAAACAATCCAACACATAAGCACACAAGAAGCGAGTGAAAAAGAGGCGAATGGAAAAAGAGGCGAGCGGAAAAGATGGCGAATAAAACGGCAAGGGTTAAGTGGGGGAGAGGAAAACGAGAGGCAGATGGCAAATAATGTAATGCGAGGGATAAGAGTTTGTGATGGGTACTTGGTATGTCTTGACTTGTGCGTAGACCTCCCCAGCAACGGCACCGGAAATCCTTCTTGCTACCTCTTGAGAACTGCGTTGGTTTTCCCTTGAAGAGGAAAGGGTGATGCAGCAAAGTAGCGTATGTATTTCCCTCAGTTTTTTAGAACCAAGGTATCAATCTAGTAGGAGACTACACACAAGTCCCTCGTACCTACACAAACAAATAAGAACCTCGCAACCAACGCGATAAAGGGGTTGTCAGTCCCTTCACGGGTTACTTACGAGAGTGAGATCTGATAGAGATAATAAGACAAATATTTTTGGTATTTTCATGATATAGATTGGAAAATAAAGATTGCAAGATAAAATAGATCGGAAACTTATATGATGGAAGTTAGACCCAGGGGCCTTAGGTTTCACTAGTGGCTTCCCTCAAGATAACATAAGTATTACAGTGGGTGAACAAATTACTGTCGAGCAATTGATAGAAAAGTGCATAATTATGAGAATATCTAGGCATGATCATGTATATAGGCATCACGTCCGCGACAAGTAGACCGAAATGATTCTGCATCTACTACTATTACTCCACACATCGACCACTATCCAACATGCATCTAGAGTATTAAGTTCATAAGAACAAAGTAATGCATTAGGCAAGATGACATGATGTAGAGGGATAAACTCAAGCAATATGATATAAAGCCCATCTTTTTATCCTCGATGGCAACAATACAATACGTGCCTTGCTGCCCCTGCTGTCACTGGGAAAGGACACTACAAGATTGAACCCAAAGCTAAGCACATCTCCCATTGCAAGAAAGATCAATCTAGTAGGCCAAACCAAAGTGATAATTCAAAAAGACTTGCAAAGATTACAAATCATACATAAAAGATTTCAGAGAAAAATCAAATATTGTTCATAGAGAAACTTGATCATAAACCCACAATTCATTGGATCTCGACAAACACACCACAAAAAGAGTTACATCAAATAGATCTCCAAGAAGATCAAGGAGAACTTTGTATTGAGATCCAAAGATAGAGAAGAAGCCATCTGTAACATCCCAAATTTTCAATTTGGAATGTTATACACTAGATCATCATTGCATATCATATTTTATTGCATTTTGGCTGATCCTAGAAAATTCTACGCAACTCAAGGACCCTCAGAGAGAGTTGGGGATTTTGATATTTTCATAGTTGAGTTTTCTCAAATTTTGAAAATAGGATCATTTGATTTTATTTATTTTATCTTCAATTATTTCTATTACAAAAATATGAGAGAGGGAATAAAATGACTTTCCGAAACTAAAGAAATATTGAGGATTTAATAAAAAATGAAATAAGATTTTATTTTGGTTTTATTTGCTATTTTATTTGAATTTAGGAAAAATGCACATTTTTCAAAATTCAATTTAGGCCCCAAATAAATGTTCATCCTGTGCGGCTTGATTTTAGAAGCCGGGGAAAATTTATTTCGGGATTTTTGGAGTCCGTTTAGTTTTCCTTTTGTTTTTTTTCTGAGCGTAACTATTTAATAGCCGGGGGAGGCCCAGCCGAACCCCAAACCCTAGCCGCCGCCCTGTCGACATCGCCGCCCGCCGGATCCGCCGCCGCCGGAGGTTGTCTCGCCGCTGCCGGTTTTTCTCAAAAAACCGTTCGGTTTTCCGTCGGTTTCGTTCGGTTTTTTCTCAGTTTTGTTTTTTTAATAGATCGGTTTTTCTCGTTTATTTATTTAGCGAGAGTTTGCTCGTTCATTTCTTTTAACGAATGTGTTCATCTGTTAGATCCATATAACGAACGTCCGTTCGTTAATCTGTTCGTCGTTTTTCTTTTTCTCGGATTAAATCCACGATTTTTCTGATCGCGATTTCTGATCCGATTTTCGTTCTAGTATAACTTTTCGCTCGTTTATCGGAATCAGGCGATTCAAGCGCCTCGAGTTTCGTCTCGAAACCCTCTTTCCGTTGAACCAACCCAAACAAGCTTTTGCCTCGGTAAAAATTGCCCTAGATCCAGAATAGTAAATGAAGCCTATTTCTTTTGCCGTTTGTCTTTCGTTGCTTCGTTTGATTTGATTCTTTTTGCCAACCGAAGTTTTTAAGTTGATCTTTCTGGTTAGATCTCTTATTTGAGTTTTACCTGTGCATTAGTTGAGTACTTATTGTATGCTTGTTAGTTTGCGATAGAGTACCCGGAGTGCGCCGCTTGCTACTTCAAATCGCTAGGTTTCCCGGATCATCAGCAAGGCAAGTAACACTTTGATCATACCTCCTACTACCTAGTTTTATTGCATTAGATCAATCCTCACACCATTGCATTTATTAGGATCTAATTAAATTGTGGGTTTGGGAAGTAGATGAGGTAGTACCTAACACCTGTTTTATTATCAATCCTTTGGGAGTTACTTCTACGTTTGCTTATTATGCCATGCTATGCTAGTAGATGTGGATTGGGTGAGTGTATCCATGACAGATGTGAGATTGTTAAATTAATGGTTTATCTAAGGTGGCAACCTAAACACACATCTGGGTGGATTGAGGCACCTGGATATTCCAGCGATTACCTGTTTTTCTTTTGTACCACCACCTAGTCTCAAAGGGATCATGAGATTGTTCATGCTAGAAACTTCCGTGTGCAGCCACAAGCTACTATGGGCTCTAGCATAGTTGACTAAGTTGTGCAAACTCTTACAGTGGTAACTAGCAGATGTAGGGGAAAGTAGGTGTAACGGCCTACCCGATCGTAAGGTGCTAGCACTTCTAAAAGACTATGTACCGGTCATCCGTTTTTCAAACACCATGCAGTGCGAGAAATCCAACGGAGGAGATCCAGTCTTGTGGGGAAAAGTGCGCAAACCTCTGCAGAGTGTATAAACTAATCATGGTTAGTCGTGTCCCCGGTTATGGATTTCTTGAGTATCTAGTACTAGGATTATCATGTGAATCTCACCATGTTACTCTAATTAATTTTGTTGGGTTATGTTTAATGATGATGCTTAATTGGGATTGAGAATGCTGTCAACCATTGTCAATGTTTAACAACTACCATGATAGTTAAATAAAATCTATTCCTTTGCAGTAGGGAAAAATTGGCTTTACGCAAAACTGTAACCATAGAGCTTTCCACTAGCCAAATATGCATATAGTATAGCATATATCTTTCACTGTTCTCTATGTGTTACATTGCCAGCATATTCCATGTGCTGGCCCATTTTGGGCTGCAACGTTCATGTTGCCGACTTTTCAGACGACCATTAAGGTGCCTTTAGGTCGTGGTTCTATACTCAGTGATGCCGTTGGAGTTGATGGACTCACTTATCTTCCAAGCCTTCCGTTGTTATCGTTATTAGATGGCCTTAAGCCATATTTATTGTAATAAGTTCTCTTTTGAGACACTCGATGTAATAAGTGTGTGATTGCCACTCTGTTATAAATCCTTCAAGTACTGTGTGGTGTCAACATTACTGATCCAGGGATGACACCTGAGCACAGAGATTGGACCGTTTGAGGTCTGGTCGCTAGAAGATGGTATCAGAGCACACGCTTACTATAGGCCACGACCACTAAGCTTGATACCTAGATCACTACTCACTCTCTTCTCATTCTGACTTCTCATCTTTTCTACTCTTTTAGGATGGCGGATGAAAGGAACAAGTTCACCCAACCGGATGAAGATACACCCTTTGGACGTCACTTGAAGGAAGTCACTAGATATCTGAACATAGGAGTACCAAGCTTCACCAGGACTTACAACGCCACTTTACCTGAAGAGGAGCGCTGGATGATTCAAGTTCAAGTTCCAGGAAGGATGTTCTTGCTAGTCAGTAAGCCCATAGAGTTTTCCTTTGATGCACCCACTTGGAAGCTAGGAAAAAGCATGGCAGCTCACATCACCATGGGACGCATTGGAGAAGTTTACCGCAATGATCTCAAGGATACTATCTACCAGATTTGTGGGCGCCGAGATGAGCAATGGGAGATGATCAGCACCAGGAAGGATAGATCAATTGCAACTTTTATCCAGGAGTTAAACCAGCACATTCGATGTTAGGAGAACCAGATGTGCGCCGACATGATAGATCTGAAGAAGGCAAGGACAAGGATCAAGGAACTGGAGGAAGAACTGAAGGCTACACATGAAGATTATGAAGAGGAAATCGAAGTATTAGTTGACAAGAATGCCGACCTAACAATGAAGATCGGAATATTTATGGGAGGCCCTACACCAGTAGAAGAAGACGAAGAACCCAAGGAGATTGGCCCGGAAGACTACATCATCATCGATGACACCGACTCGGATCCAGATGATAGCGATGATGACTATGTTGATGAAGCTGGAGCAGATATCTTGGAGTCTGCAACCGAAGAATATTTCTAGTAGACCACCCCATCAGTAGTAGTAGTAGTCCACCATGTAAATATAATAGTCCGAGCACTTTTGTGATAGTTAGATCGATTGTATGCCCTTGTTTGATTGATTGAATGAAGTGAATTGTTTGCTTTTGCCTCATGTGCATATGGGTAGTGTTTTCTCTCTAGACCCGTCTCTATTCTTAAATCTCATCTTTTCTAAACCCTCATATGCCTCCGAGACGTGACCCCGGATTTACCTTTCCACCGGAGCTCACCCAGTTGATCCAGCAGCAGAACACATTGATGTAGTTGCTAGTTCAGAATCAGAATCAGGGGAACAACAACAACAACAACCCACCACCACCACCACCTGTTGATCACTTAGCCCGTTTTCTTAGGCTGAATCCGCTGGTGTTTTCCAGTAGCACCGAGGCAATATTAGCAGATGATTAGCTCCGCAAGACAGCAAGGGAGTTGACCACCGCATGATGCACAGATGCGGAAAAGGTGAAGTTTGCCGCACATCAGCTTGAAGGACCAGTAGCATCATGGTGGGAGAATTTCACAGCCAATTTCCCTATCGACATTGTCACATGGGACCAGTTTCAGCAGGCTTTCCATACTGCCCATGTTTCAGCAGGAGCTATGGCCATGAAGAAGCGTGAGTTTCGCAACTTGCGCCAAGGAGGACGGACAGTTGGCCAGTATGTCGAGGACTTTAGTAAGCTAGTGCGTTATGCCCCAGATGATGTTGCTTTGGATGCAGCTAAGAAAGAGAAGTTTCTGGAAGGACTGAATGACGAGGTGAGCATGCAGTTGATGGTAGCAACCTTCAACAACTACCAGGAGTTGGTAGATCGTGCTCTTATGATTGAAGGGAAGCAACAGCAGATTGAGAATCGCAAGAGGAAGTATGGACAAGGAAAGTACAATTCAGGAGCTCAGCAGAAGCCACGTTTTACCCCTAGACCAGGAGGACATTTTCAGCATACCCATGGAGGAGGTAGATCTCACAATCACAATGGCACCAAGAATGGTAATGGGAATGGAGGAAGCAACGGCCAGAACCGCACCAACCCATCAACCCCAGCCAAAAGAGACCTGAGCCAAGTCACTTGTTTCAAGTGCCAGAGGACCGGACATTATGCCAATGAATGTCCTGAATCCCAGAATGGAAATGGCAATGGAAGCTCTGGGAAGAAGCCGAACCCTTTCAACAGGGGACAGGTGAACCACGTTAACGTGGAGGAGGTTGAAGAGCAGCCGGATGCAGTAATCGGTAAGTTTTTGGTTGAGTCATTTACTATACTCGTTCTTTTTGATACTGGTGCATCACATTCATACATTTCAAGGGAATTCGTGGATAAGTATAACCTGCCCACCAAAGTTCTTAGAATACCTATGCTAGTAAGCTCACCAGGAGCGGAGTATATGGCTAGTAAGGGATGTTTTCAAGTGCCATTGAGTATAGGTAGGCATGTGTTTCCCTCGGATTTGATCATTTTGGAATCACAAGGATTGGATGTAATTCTGGGTATGGATTGGTTGTCGATGTATGGAGGAAACATCGATTGCGCCAGTAAGTCAATTTTTCTTACCACCCCAGAAGGGAGAAGGATCAAGTATGTATCCCGGCATGTGTCGAAGAGGACTCAAGTAAATTGTTTAACAGGAGTTGTGCAGGAGGAAGTACCAGTAGTGAAGGATTTCCCTGATGTATTCCCAGAAGAGTTGCCAGGCATGCCACCAGATAGAGATATTGAGTTTTTGATTGAGCTTTTGCCAGGCACAGGACCAATATCTAAGAGACCATATAGAATGCCTGCAAAGGATTTGGTGGAGGTTAAGAAGCAGATTAAGGAGTTACTAGATAAAGGTTATATTCGCCCAAGTTCTTCGCCATGGGGATCGCCAGTACTTCTAGTGGAGAAGAAGGATGGATCATTAAGGATGGTTGTTGATTATCGAGGATTGAATGAAGTAACCATCGAGAACAAGTACCCACTACCGATGATCAACGATCTGTTTGATCGATTGCAAGGAGCTAAGGTATTTTCCAAGATCGACCTGTGATCAGGATACCACCAGTTGAAGATTCGAGAACAAGATATACCTAAGACGGCTTTTACCACCAGGTATGGGCTGTACGAGTATACCGTTATGTCATGTGGCCTGACTAACACACCTGCATATTTTATGAACATGATGAACAAAGTGTTTATGGAGTTTTTGGATAAGTTCGTCGTAGTGTTCATGGATGATATCCTGGTTTACTCGAAGAATGAAGAGGAGCATAAGGAGCATTTGCGTTTGGTACTTGGTAAGCTCAGAGAACATCAGTTATATGCCAAGTTTAGCAAATGTGAGTTTTGGTTGAAGGAAGTTGGATTTCTCGGACACGTTATATCTGGAGAAGGTATAGCAGTAGATCCCACCAAGGTTGACACTGTGACAAATTGGGAAGCACCAACAATAGTTGGAGAGATCCGGAGTTTTCTTGGACTTGCAGGATACTACCAGAGATTCATTGAAAATTTCTCAAAGATTGCGAAGCCTATGACAGAGTTGTTGAAGAAGGATACCAAGTTCATATGGACTGAGGAATGTGAGGCCAGCTTCCAGGAGCTGAAGAAACGTTTGGTTACATCACCTGTGTTGATTTTGCCAGATCAGACCAAGGATTATGAGGTTTACTGCGATGCTTCACATCGAGGACTTGGAGTAGTACTTATGCAGGAAGGAAGAGTTGTTTCCTATGCCTCACGACAGCTTAAGCCTCATGAGTTAAATTATGCTACACATGATTTGGAGTTAGCAGCCGTAGTGCATGCATTGAAAACCTGGAGACACTTTCTCATTGGAAACCATTGTAAGGTATACACGGATCACAAGAGTTTGAAGTATATTTTCACACAGAAGGAGTTGAACCTCAAACAAAGGAGATGGTTGGAGCTCATCAAGGATTATGATATGAGATTGCATTATCACCCTGGAAAGGCTAACGTAGTAGCTGACGCGTTGAGTCGTAAAAGCCATATCAACACTCTAATGAAGGGAGATTTACCAAGGGAGTTAGCCGAAAATCTCCGTGAGCTATGTTTGGAGATAGTCCCGAGAGGCTATGTAGCAGCATTGGAGATTCAGTCGACTTTGATGGATAAATTAGAGAAGCCCAGAAGACTGACAAGGAGATTGCTTCTATTAAGGAGAAAATGAGCAATGGAAAAGCTAAAGGATTTCGTGAGGATGAGCACGATGCCTTATGGTTTGAAGACCGTGTTTATGTGCCTAATGATTCGGAGATCAGGAAGTTAATTCTGCAAGAGGCCCATGATTCACCATATTCGATTCACCCAGGAAATACCAAGATGTATTTGGATTTGAGGGATATTTTCTGGCGGACCGGAATGAAGAAGGATATTGCGGAGTATGTAGCAGTTTGTGATGTATGTCAGAGAGTAAAGGCAGAGCATCAGAAGCCAGCAGGATTGCTACAGCCATTGCCGATACCCGAATGGAAGTGGGATAAGTTAGGCATGGATTTTATCACAGGATTGCCCAGAACACGTTCAGGCTATGACTCGATATGGATTGTAGTCGATCGTTTGACAAAGGTAGCACATTTCATCCCAGTGAAGACTACCTATACCAGTGCAAAGTTGGCAAAGATATACATGACCAGGATCGTCTATTTGCATGGAGTTCCAAGGAGTATTGTATCAGATAGAGAAACCCAGTTTACCTCAAAGTTCTGGAATCAGTTGCATGAAACTTTGGGTACCAGGCTAGAGTTCAGTACAACCTTCCATCCAGAGACAGATGGATAGACCGAGAGAATCAATCAAATTTTGGAGGATATGCTGAGAGCTTGTGCGCTAGATTACGGATCTAGTTGGGACGAGAATTTGCCATATGCAGAGTTCTCTTACAACAACAGTTATCAATCCAGCTTGAAGATGGCCCCTTTCAAAGCCTTGTACGGAAGGAGGTGTAGGACCCCATTGTCGTGGGATGAAGTTGGAGGCCGCCAGTTGTTTGGACCGGACCTGATTAAGGAGTCTGAACATAAAGTAAAATTGATTCGTGATAGGCTCAAGGTAGCCAGTCCAGGCAGAAGAGCTATGCAGATTCTAAACACAAGGAGACAGTTTACGAAGTCGGAGACCGAGTTTATCTTCGAGTATCTCCACTTCGAGGAGTTAAGCGCTTTGGAGTTAAGGGAAAGTTAGCGCCACGTTTTGTAGGACCATACAAAGTTTTGGAACGTATGGGAGAAGTAGCCTACAATTTGGAATTGCCCGAAGGATTTTCAGGAGTTCACGACGTGTTCCACGTTTCCCAGTTGAAGAAGTGCCACGCAGAGATGGCTGATATACCACTAAGAGATACAGTGCCGCTGGAAGTGATTCAGTTAGACAGTGATTTGACCAATGAGGAGAAACCAGTCAAGATTCTAGAATATGCCAGCCGAGTCACCTACAGCAAGGTTATCAAGTTCTGCAAAGTTCAGTGGAGCCACCACACGGAGGATGAAGCCACCTGGGAACGAGAGGAAGAATTGCTGAAGGACCGCCCTCACCTATTTTCTATCCAACCCGAATCTCGAGGGTGAGATTCATCTTAAGGGGGGTAGGTTTGTAACACCCCAAATTTTCAATTTGGAATGTTATACACTAGATCATCATTGCATATCATATTTTATTGCATTTTGGCTGATCCTAGAAAATTCTACGCAACTCAAGGACCCTCGGAGTGAGTTGGGGATTTTGTTATTTTCATGTTTGAGTTTTCTCAAATTTTGAAAATAGGATCATTTGATTTTATTTATTTTATCTTCAATTATTTCTATTACAAAAATATGAGAGAGGGAATAAAATTACTTTCCCAAACTAAAGAAATATTGAGGATTTAATAAAAAATCAAATAAGATTTTATTTTGGTTTTATTTGCTATTTTATTTGAATTTAGGAAAAATGCGCGTTTTTCAAAATTGCATTTAGGCCCCAAATAAATGTTCATCCTGTGTGGCTTGATTTTAGAAGCCGGGGAAAATTTATTTCGGGATTTTTGGAGTCCGTTTAGTTTTCCTTTTGTTTTTCTTTCTCAGCGTAACTATTTAAAAAAACGCAACCGACCTAACGGGCCGTGTCCGACCCGGACACTTGGCCCAGCCGGCTTTATAAGTCGGGGGAGGCCCAGCCGAACCCCAAACCCTAGCCGCCGCCCGTCGGAGCGCCGCCGCCACCGACATCGCCGCCCGCCGGATCCGCCGCCGCCGGAGGTTGTCTCGCCACCGCCGATTTTTCTCGAAAAACCGTTCGGTTTTCCGTCGGTTTCGTTTGTTTTTTTTTAGTTTCATTTTTTTAATATATCAATTTTTCCGGTTTATTTATTTAGCGAGCGTTCGCTCGTTCGTTCGTTTTAATGAACGCGTTAATCGGTTAGATCCAGATAACGAACGTCCGTTCGTTAATTTGTTCGTCGTTTTTCTTTTTCTCGGATTAAATCCGCGATTTTTCTGATCGCGATTCCTGATCCGATTTTCGTTCTAGTATAACTTTTCGCTCGTTTATCGGAATCAGGCGATTCAAGCGCCTGGAGTTTTGTCTCGAAACCTTCTTTCCGTTTAAACAACTCAAACAAGCTTTTGCCTCAGTAAAAATTGCTCTAGATCTAGAATAGTAAACGAAGCCTGTTTCTTTTGCCGTTTGTCTTCCGTTGCTTCGTTCGATTTGATTCTTTTTGCCAACCGGAGTTCTTAAGTTGAACTTTCTGGTTAGATCTCTTATTTGAGTTTTACCTGTGCATTAGTTGAGTACTTATTGTATGCTTGTTTATTTGCGATAGAGTACCCGGAGCGCGCCGCTTGCTACTTCAAATCGCTAGGTTTCCCGGATCATCAGCAAGGCAAGTAACACTATGATCATACCTCCTACTACCCAGTTTTATTGCATGAGATCAATCCTCACACCATTGCATGTTTAGGATCTAATTAAATTGTGGGTTTGGGAAGTAGATGAGGTAGTACCTAACACCTGTTTTATTATCAAACCTTTGGGAGTTACTTCTACGTTTGCTTATTATGCCGTGCTATGCTAGTAGACGTGGATTGGGTGAGTGTATCCATGACAGATGTGAGATTGTTAAATTAATGGTTTATCTAAGGTGGCAACCTAAACACACATCTGGGTGGATTGAGGCACCTGGATATTCCAGCGATTGCCTATTTTTCTTTTGGACCGCCACCCAGGCTCAAAGGGATCATGAGATTGTGCATGCTAGAAACTTCCGTGTGCAGCCACAAGCTACTATGGGCTCTAGCAGAGTTGACAAAGTTGTGCAAACTCTTACAGTGGTAGACTAGCAGATGTTGGGGAAAATAGGTGTAACAGTCTACCCGATCGTAAGGTGCTAGCACTTCTAAAAGACTATGTCTTGGACATCCGTTTCTCAAACACCATGCAGTGCGAGAAATCCAACGGAGGAGATCGAGTCTTGTGGGGAAAAGTGCGCAAACCTCTGCAGAGTGTATAAAGTAATCATGGTTAGCCGTGTCCTGGGTTATGGACATCTTGAGTATCTAGCACTTGGATTATCATGTGAATCTCATGATGTTACTCTAATTAATTTTGTTGGATTTTTTTAATGATGATGCTTAATTGGGATTGAGAATGCTGTCAACCATTCTCAAAGTTATCTATTCCTTTGTAGTAGGGAAAAATTGGCTTTACGCAAAACTGTAACCATAGAGCTTTTCACCAGCCAAATATGCATATAGTATAGCATATATCTTTCATTGTTCTCTATGTGTTACATTGCCAGCATATTCCATGTGCTGACCCATTTCGGGCTGCAATGTTCATGTTGCAGACTTTTCAGACGATGATTAAGGTGCCTTTAGGTCGTGGTTCTATAGTCAGTGATGCCGTCGGAGTTGATGGACTCACTTATCTTCCATGTCTTCCGCTTTTATCGTTATTAGATGGCCTTAAGACATATTTATTGTAGTAAGTTCTCTTTTGAGACACTCGATGTGATAAGTGTGTGATTGCCACTCTATTATATATCCTTCAAGCACTGTGTGGTGTCAGCATTACTGATCCAGGGATGACACCTGAGCATAGAGATTGGACCGTTTGAGGTCTGGTCGCTACACCATCTAGCTAATAACTATGGACCCGAAGGTCTGTGGTAAACTACTCACACATCATCGGAGAGGCTATGGTGTTGATGTAGAAGCCCTCCATGATCGATTCCCCCTACGACGGAGCTTTGGAAAAGGCCCCAAGATGGGATCTCTTGGGTATAGAAGGTTGCGGCGGTGGAAATAGGGTTTCATGGTGCTCCTGGATGTTTTTGGGGTATATGGATATATATAGGAGGAAGAAGTAGGTCGGTGGAGCTGCGAGGGGCCCACGAGGGTGGGGCGCGCCCGGGGGGCAGGCGCGCCTCCCTGCCTCGTGGCCACCTTGCTTCTTTGTTGATGTCTACCAAGTCCCCTAGATCATGTTTTTTCTAAAAATAACTCTCCCGAAGGTTTCATTCCGTTTGGATTCCGTTTGATATTCCTTTTCTGCGAAACACTGAAATAATAAAAAAACAGTTTGCACTGGGCCTTGGGTTAGTAGGTTAGTCCCAAAAATGATATAGAAGTGTATAATAAAGCCTGATAAACATCCAAAACAGATGATATAATAGCATGGAACAATCAAAAATTATAGATCCGTTGGAGATGTATCAAGGATATACCAGTGTTGTCCTTTGGTTCACCACCCAGGCTCAAAGGGATCATAAGGTTATTCATGCTAGAAACTTCCATGTGCAGTCACAAGCCATTATGAGCTCTAGCATAGTTGAGTATGTTGCATGAACTCTTTTAGTGGTGGGCTAGTAGATGTAGGGGAAAGTAGGTGTAACTGTCCACCTAGGGTAAAGAGTTAATGTTTCTGAAAGGCTGTGTCTCGGTCATCCGTTTCTCAAACACCATGTAGTGCGAGAAATCCAGCGAAGGAGATCGAGTCTTGTGGGGAAAAGTGCAAAAACCTCTGCAGAGTGTACAAACTAATCATGGTTAGCTGTGTCCCCGGTTATAGAGATCTTGAGTATCTGGTTATTGGATTATCATGTTGATCTAATCACTCTAAATTAATTTGTTGGGTTTTTAATTACTGTTTTATTGGGATTGAGATGGGGTTACCATTCTCAATGATTGTCAACTACCATGATAGTTAAATAAAATATATTCCTTTGTTGTAGGAAAAAATTGGCTTTTCACAAAAACATTATAACCATAGAGCCTCCACCAGCCATATTTGTATGTAGTGATAGCATTTACTTGTTCATTGCTCTATTGTGTTATCTTGCCAGCTGTAACATATCATGTTGCAGACTTCTCAGACGAAGAGTAAGGTGCGCTAGGTCGTTTGTCGTGCACTCAGCTATGTTGTTGGAGTTGATGGACTCAATTTATCTTCCAAGCCTTCCGCTGTTATCTTATTTAGATGGCCTTAAGCCATATTATTGTATTAAGTTCTCTTGAGACTATCGATGTAATAAGTTTGTGATTTCTACTCTGTTATAAATCCTTCGAAGTACTGTGTGTGTCAGCATTACCAATCCAGGGATGACACTTATACATAGAGATTTGACTGTTTGAGGTCAGATCGCTACATCATGCATATAAGAATTCAGAGGAGATTCGAATAATATTCATAGATAAGCTGATCATAAATCCACAATTCATCGGATCTCGGCAAACACACTGCAACAAAAGTGTTACATCAAATAGATCTCCAAGAACATCAAGGAGAACATGGTATTGAGAATCAAAGAGAGAGAAGAAGCCATCTAGCTACTAGCTATGGACCCGTAGGTCTATGGTAAACTACTAACGCTTCACCGCAGAGGCAATGATGTTGATGTAGAAGCCCTCCATGATCGAATCCCCCTCCGGCAGGACGCCGGAAAAGGCCCCTATGGGATCTCACGGATACAAAAGGTTGCGGAGGTGGAAAAGTGGTTTCATGGCTCCCCTAGAAGGTTTAGGGATATTTTAGAATATATAGGCGGAAGAAATAGGTCGGTGGAGTCACGAGGGGCCCACAAGGGTGGGGGAGCGCCCTACCCCCTGGGCGCGCCACCTGACCTTGTGGCCACCTCGTGGCTTTCCTGACACGCACTCCAAGCCCTCTAGATGTCTTCTGGTCCAAGAAAAATGATCGCAAAAGTTTCATTTCGTTTGGTATTCCCTTTCTTCGAAATTCTAAAACAAGGAAAAACAGGAACTGGCACTGGGATCTAGGTTAATAGGTTAGTCCCATAAATAATATAAAATAGCATATAAATGCATATAAAACATCCAAAACAGATAATATAATAGCATGGAACAATAAAAAATTATAGATACGTTGGAGACATATCAGAGAGTTGGGTGTTGCACCTTTGCCCTATGACCCTATTTTACCCACGCAGTATTTAGACTTTGATGCTATGAAACATCATAATATCCTTAGAGGTGAACCCCATAATTTCATCTATAAATTGTTGTTTAATCAAAGTTCCGTTATGCACACATATTTGCCTTCTCCTGCTCTCTTTGAGGCTCATAGTAGGGGAGGATATTTTTTCTGGAGAGCGAGGCCCGAGATGATAACGTGGCAGTTGTGGCCGCACGACAGGCTGAGGTACCCACACCAAGAGCCTCCGTGAGCTATCACTCCGATCATTATGTAGGCTACTGACTGATTACCAAGTTAGGCCAAAAGCCTAAGCTTCGGGGAGTATGTATTTCCACCGAAATTACATTCATGTTCACACATTTCATTTCAGTTGTCGCTGTCCACACTTTTTCATTATATCATCGATGCTAAATTTATTTTATCGCTTTCTTCTTGTGTGATTGAAAAACTTTGAGAAAATACAAAAATATTTCCTGCTTCTATTTTATTTTTCTTTCTAGTGTAGTTAGTTGTAGCTCTAAAAAGAAAGCCCAAAAAGATTTCCTTGTTCTTCTTTTGCTTGTTGGGAGCTTTCCCATCTAAATAGTTTTTCTCGTTTTTGCTTTCCCCTTTTATTTGTTTGTTCAAGAAAACCAAAAAAACTCCAAAAATATTTCAGTGTGTTTCTCTGAATTTCTTTTCTTTTCATTTGAATTATACCGAGGAGAAGACCACGATGAAAATGTGGAGTGGCTCTCATTTGCATTATTGTTGATCTAACAAAGAGCTCATTTTACCTTGTCTTCTCCTATTGAATAAAAATGTTTGCATATTTTAGCTTAGTCCACGACACTCTTGCATTATTATTATTTTCATATCGTTCAGTTATGCAAGTGAAAGGCAATAATGACGATATTAGATGAACTGGTCGTGGCAGAGAGAAACGGGTATGAACTGGACTTGTTCTGTTTTTGTAAATATGTTTAACTTAGTATCAATGATTCAACCCGTTATGATTAAACATGTTTCTCATGCCATGCATAAGTAGCTAGGAGGGATAATGATTTATCTTGGATGTCAACATTGTGTTAAAATGCTTGTGATGTAGTATGATGATATGGTATCCTCCTTTGAATGTTCGAGTGGCTTGACTTGGCACATGTTCATGCATGTAGTTGAATCAAAACCAACATACCCTCTATGATATTTATGTTCACGGTGTTCATATCCTACTCATGCTAGCATCCAATGTTACTTATGCATAACTAGTAAGCGTGCACGTGTAACACACGTAATCTTAGAAATTTCTTTTCATGTTCTGATTATCTAAATCAATTTTTCGATCACAATAGTTGCCTCAATAACATGTAATGTTTTAATACAATTGATTTAAACTAAAATTTTACACAACAATGCTAACTAAAATTTTGGCAAGTGCCCTTCTGGGTAGCTAGCTAGGTACCTAGATGTATCCATGCCTGTCAACTCGCCATCTTTGTCGCCCTGCAAGTGTCTCTCCCACCACAGTTTGTTTCCCCTATGGTGGTTCTCTTTATGCCCCTTGCACCGCCTTGGATTTCAGTGTGACAGAGAGATTTTATCCACCTCAATATAAGCACATGCCACAGAGGCAAGGTTCAATTGGTGCTGGCTTTGGTCGTTTGAACACCACCTTGCCAACCTAGTTAGGTTTGGTCATTTGCAAAAAGGGCATACCAAATCTGCTCCTTTTTATCAATAATGGTTACATGTTCAAACAACATCATCATAATCATCATGACAAAACATAGCGGAAAATAATGACATACTATCTTGAATTAAAAGTTCTATGTGAGGCAATGCTCAACTTCACCATTTGGTTTCCTATCATTCGTATTAAAGATTGAAAACATCATTGTTCCAAGATATCCTTCACTATTTTATAAAATATTCAGGAAATCGTAAGTACAATGACATATGTAAAAAGCACCGAGCAGTTTGCACTGCAACCCTCCACTCATTCGTCGTCACTTCGGCTACATGAAAAAGGCATAAAACATCAAGAAGGCGATAGTTATGTCTCCACATCATGCAAAATTTCTATTTTCGGTAGTATTCGATGATATCTAAAGGCATCTCATCCAGGTTCCTCAATTTTGCCAACAAAATTAATGTGACAGGATCAATATGATCCACACCAGCCTAGCTACAAAAGTGGAAAGAGTTTTGCTTTCCAAATACCCAGCCATCCTACCACACACAATCAAACTAACAACAATATAGTCGTACATTGTTATTCACCTTGCTACTGTTGCTATCCCAATCAAAGAGTTTTGGCATGACAATATGCAACAAGAACCAGAATATGAACATGCAATTAATCATAAATAAAGAGTTAGGATCACAATTCAACATTTTCTTGAGGAAATTATCCATGTGCTCTGTTTCTATTAGAACAATCACAAGGCTTAAATCGCAGGAGAGTGAATTGTGGGGCTCAAATTTAAGCAACACTCACATTCGGAAGATGAAATCAGCCTCTGCCGTGATGACTTTCACCAAGTAGGACACCCATCCCTGGTGTAGTCAACATGCAGCAACATAAAATGTTGGGTAGGACTGTACGTGATTGAGAAGATCTGATATAATGTTCTTGTAGCGATTGCATGAAAATATAATGTATTGTCAATCCCTCTCACTTGGTCATATGCTGGAACCATATTATACAATACATCACAATACACCAATGTCTCGACAATTGCATTAACCTTGGTGTCTCCGCAAGTTATTGGCATCTGCACTATGATGATTCAGGCCCTTGATTCCTCAAAACACAAATTGAGAAGATCGTTTTATGTGCATCAAGAGAGTACCATGAGCTCTATCCGAGCACCATGGTAGCAAACAGGATACCCAGGATGATCACGATTTGGTAGGGAGCGACGTGGTGGTTTCCTCGGGGATGGTCAGCGGTTGCTGCTGTGATGTGATATATATATACATATATAATGAAACCGAGTAAAAGTGGTGACCAGCCTATACATTTTGCAGCACTGTACAAATAGTAAGAAGATATTTGGTCAAGATAACATGTCGGTTCACATAACCATGCCCCAAAAAATGAGATCCTTCTCTACATATTTGCACAACAACACAATGTAGTCAAACATATGGAAAATTATTTGCATGCAGGAATATTATTAGAATCCGTTGATCTAAAGAAATATATAAATACTTGTTTTATTTAATTCAATCATAAAAAGGTATATTGGTTCAGGTATAGGAGTTAATCTGATGCATGTATCTTGTTCTAAGCTTCTCCTCTCTGGCTGCTTTATCCTCCTTCCGATTGCTCTGTTGAGATTCTCTTTCAGAAGAACATTTAGTAGAAGGAAAAATTGACTTCGAAGGAGAGACATATTTTGAAATAAAAAACTGCAAAAATCCAGTAATGGTTTAGTAGCTTCAGAAAAATATGCAATTGATACACATCATTTTGGGGTGTGCTTAAGAACAATACCAATTAGGAGTACAACTTAGCCTTGCTTCTTGTGCGACTGAATTTCCCTAAAGCCGAATTGGCAATGAATTTTAGACTGCATGTACATTAGAGAATAGGTTAAATCGTCTTACATCAAATACATGTGGGTTTTTGGGAGTTGTGAAGGGCTGTAGAGAGCACTCCATGCCCAATAACCAAGAACAATGACCCAAGAAAACAACATGAAAAATAGATCAAAGCATACATATGACTGAGGATGGGGCAGAATTTCTCAAAGATAAACGCAAACTTCAAGGCACAACAGATCGGTAGAAGGTCCAGAATCTACGGCTGCTCCCCCGCATGCGTCCATGTCCCCAGCGGCGAACACCATGCTTCTTCCTTCTGTAGACATGGGAATTAGTAGTCACTGATCATCGGATGAAGTACAAAAAAATGGAAAAGAGACAACACCTGTGATGAACACAAACACACATGCGACTTCAGCTTCCCATAGTTCTTGTCTTGGCCGCTACCACACTTCTGCTCGTCTGGCTACATGGACAAGCGACAATCAGAGAGCAGCACAAAAGAACTCGTCAATTGTGTCCAGTCCGTCGTGTATGCGGTGTCTAGTTCGGCCCCTCTACAGGATGTAGAGAGGCGACATTAGATGAATTAGTAGCGGCAAGGATGGAGGGGAGCTGTTGGTGCAGCGCATCCCCAACATCGGTGTGAAGGGAGGCGACATTGGAGGCGCGGAAGAGTGGGGCGGCGGTACACGGTGGGCGTCGGGGAAGGGCAGGCCGCGTGTGGAGTGGGTCGGCGATGGCGGCCGCAGCCAGGTCACCGCACCCGCGACGTCGTGTCCTTCGCAATGAACAGCATCGCTGCCATGCTTCCCTTCCATGTCTGTCTCTCTTCTATGGCCGGCACAATAAACGGGGCCGGTGGAAACCCCCTCGTCTAGATCTAACCACAGCAGGCATGGCCGCCTCGCTTCTCTTCGCTCTCTCTGTTTGTTCCATGACCTGCGCATGCAACGTGGGGCGGTTTTGGAAAAGGGAACCATGCCATGGGAAAGAAGGAAAGACACAATGGCATTTGTGGGTAAAACGTGGGTGCGTGGTCGCCGGAGGCAGCATGGGTAAAACATGGTTGGTGTTAAACATCAAAGCCACTTGAATCGTAGGATTCAACCTTTTCAATGGATGAGATTGTCTGGTTCTCCGCACTCTCTTCCTTTTATATGGGTAGTAGATAGTAGATGCATGTTCATGACCGTTGTTGCTCTCTAGCTAGCCGCTTCTCAACCTATTTGCTAGCCTTCGCCTGTACTAAGCGGGAATTCTGTTTGTGCATCAAAAACCTTGAACCCAAGTTATTCCAGATGAGTCCACCATACCTACCTATATGCGGTATTACCCTGCCGTCCTAATTAAATTTGCACGTGCCACCTCTAGAAACTTCAAATAAATATCCTTTTTGTGTGCCTGGATTGTTCATAACGACAGGAGGCGGTCGATATCTTCCATGCTAAGCGGATTATTCTGAGGACGAGTGTTTATTCACTCGCCATTGCATGAGAAAGGGGTGGTAATAGGGATTCCCAGTCCCAAACTGCAAGCAGAAAAGAGCTTACAAATAATCAAACGAAAACTCCTACGGAGTCATAACCTTTACTTTATCGCTTGGGAACCGCCACTAATGTGTTTAGCATGGAATATATTGATAGCTGCTGGTCGTGAAGTAAACAAGAAGGGTGCATCTCCCAAAATATCATTTACCTCTATTTTAAAAACTTGAGCTCCAGCATCGCTGCAAATCACTGCTTCCCTATGCAAAGGGACTATCTATTTACTTTTATGTTGTCTCATCACCTTCTAAAATAAGCGCCAGAACCTGAGAGCACTGCTGTCATGCTTATGCATTGTGTGTAGCTAATGTTGGGTGCATCATGACTGGATCTTTTCTACCATGAATTAAAATGTTTAGTCGCTGTTTGGACTTTGGAGGTGCTCTACATTTATGTTTTGCGGTCATAGAAAGGGCTAGTGAGATACCACTATTGTCAAATTATCTCATGGTTGTTTTGAGAACGTGTTGATTGTTTTAGATATCTTATTATTGGTCGCTAGCCGATTATGTCATTGATATGAGTTAATATAGTTCTTAAGAGTTATTGTTGACATGGTTAGTTATAATCTTGGATGAAAACCTAGGTGTTGTTTAAGCTTATTTATGCAAACAAGAGCAAAAGAGTTCGTAAAAGTTTTTCTTTTTCACTTTCAGTTTATCAACTGAATTGCTTAAGGACAAGCAAAGGTTTAAGCTTGGGGAGTTGATATGTCTCCGTCGTATTTACTTCTCCTAACGTTTTTCCTCTTGCTTTGGACTCTAATTTGCATGACTTGAATGAAACTAACCCGGACTGACGCTGTTTTCAGCAGAACTACCATGGTGTTGTTTTTTGTGCAGAAATAAAAGTTCTCGGATTGAAACGAAACTTTGCGAGGATTTTTTTATATCAATGAAGAGAATTTCTGGAGCCAAGAACCACCGGAGGGGAGCACCTAGGTGGGCACAACCCACCAGGGTGTGCCACCCCCTCCAGGTGCGCCCAGGTGGGTTGTCCCCACCTGGTGGCCCCGCAGACCCTGAAACCGATGCTATAAAATCCTATTTTTCCTAGAAAAAATCAGAGAGAAAGAATTATCGCGTTCCACGAGGTGGAGCCGACGTCGTCTCATGTTCTTCATCGGGAGGACAGATCTAGAGTCCGTTTGGGGCTCCGGAGAGGGGAATCTTCGATCTTCGTCATCACCAACCCTTCTCCATCGTCAATTCCATGATGCTCCCCATCGGAGGTGAGTAATTCCTTCGTAGGCTCGCTGGTCGGTGAGGAGTTGGATGAGATTAATCATGTAATCTAGTTAGTTTTGTTAGGGCCTGATCCCTAGTATCCACTATGTTCTGAGATTGATGTTGCTATGACTTTGCCATGCTTAATGCTTGTCACTTTGGGCCCGAGTGCCATGATTTCAGATCTGAACCGTTTATGTTATCGCCACTATATCTATGTTCTAGATCCGATCTTGCAAGTTATAGTCACCTACTACGTGTTATGATCCGGCAACCCCAGAGTGACAATAGTCGGGACACTTCCCGGTGATGACCGTAGTTTGAGGAGTTCATGTATTCACCATGTGTTAATGCTTTGTTCTGGTTCTCTATTACAAGGAGGCCTTGATATCCCTTAGTTTCCAATAGGACCCCACTGCCACGGGAGGGTAAGACAAAAGATGTCATGCAAGTTCTTTCCATAAGCACATATGACTATTTACGGAATACATGCCTACATTATATTTATGAACTGGAGCTAGTGTGGTATCGCCCTTGGTTATAATTTTCACATGATGAATATCATCCAACAATCGATCCAGTGCCTATGATTTTCCTATATATTGATCTTGCATTCTTGCTAAGTTACTATTGTTGCTGTTACTGTTGCACTCGCTACAAAATTATTGCTATCACCGTTATCATTACTATTGCTGCTGCTACTACTATCAAAACTATCATATTACTGTGCTACTGATCATGCTGCTGCAGATAATTAATCTCCATGTGTGGTTGAATTGACAACTCAGGTACTAATACTTGCAAATATTCTTTGGCTCCCCTTGCTTCGAATCTATAAATTTGTGTTGAACACTCTACACTCGAAAACTGTTGCTATCCCCTATACTTGTGTTTTATCAAGTCCATGCAGATTTATCAAGACACAACGAGCAAAAATGCTCGGAATGGGCATTCCACGCTGTTCTGGGAGGATAGGCGGTTAGACGGAATGAGGATACAAGAAGTGGCTTCAGACTTGTACAACATGATTACGAATCAGGTCTGACAGGTCAGGACGGTTGGTCAAATGGCAGCAAACGGAAAGTGGGTAGTGGACATCGTGCCAAATATAACTGCCATAGCAGTACAACAGTTCCTTGAGTTGTGGCCGACGGTGGCGGCATGGGATCTGCTCCCCAACAAACAGGATGATATCACTTGGTCCTGGGAAGCACATGGATAGTTCTTGGTGAGATCAACGTATGCATGCAGGTTTTGGGGATGGGAAGTGGTGCCGACGGCGACGCTGACTTGGAAATGTCAGGCACCTTCGCAATGTCACTTCTTTGCATGGTTAGCCATAAGAAACAGGTGCTAGATTTCGGATAGGGTAGCAATGAGATGGTTGCCACACCAGGCAATGATACGTCTCCAACGTATCTATAATTTTTTATTGTTCCTTGCTGTTATATTATCATTCTTGGATGTTTTACGATCATTTTATAGCAACTTTATATCATTTTTTGGGACTAACCCATTGACATGGTGCCCAGTGCCAGTTGTTTTTTGCTTGTTTTTTACTTCACAAAAAATCAATACCAAACGGATTCCAAATGCAGCGAAACTTTTTGGAGAATTTTTCTGGCCAGAAGACACGGGATGGGCCAAAGAAGTACCATAGGGGTGCCCCGAGGGGGGCACAACCCACATGGGCATGCCTGGGGGTTGTGCCCACCTCAATGGCCTCCCGTGCCGCCTCTTTGCTCTCTAAATACCCCAATATTCCAAAAACCCTAGGGAAGTCAATGAAACACAATTCCAACCACCGCAAGTTACAGAAGCCACAGATCCAATCTAGACACCATCACGAAGGGGCTCATCATCCTCATTGGTGCCTCTCCGATGATGCGTGAGTAGATCATTGTAGACCTACGGTTCCGTAGTTAGTAGCTAGATGGCTTCCTCTCTCTCTTTTGATTCTCAACACAATGGTCTCTTGGAGATCTATTTGATGTAACTCTTTTTGCGGTGTGTTTGTGGGGATCCGATGAACTTTGAGCACATGATCAGATCTATGTTTTTGTCCATGAAAGTTATTTGAGTCTTTTGATCTCTTATATGCATGATTACTTATAACCTCGTATTTCTTCTTCAAATCTTTGCTTTAGTTAGGCCGACTAGATCGATTTTTCTTGCCATGGGAGGAGGTGCTTTGTGATCGGTTCAATCTTACGGTGCTCAATCCCAGTGACAGAAGGGGAAATGACACACATGTATCGTTTCTATTAAGGATAACAAGATGGGGTCTATTCCTACATGAATAGATCTTATCTACATCATGTCATCATTCATATTGCATTACTCCATTTCTCCATGAACTTAATACACTAGATGCATGCTGGATAGCGGTCGATGTGTGGAGTAATAGTAATAGATGCAGGCAGGAGTCGGTCTACTAATCTTGGGCGTGATGCCTATATAATGATCATTGCCTGGATATCATCATAATTATTTGAAGTTCAATCAATTGCCCAACAGTAATTTGTTTACCCACCGTATGTTATTTTTCTCGAGAGAAGCCACTAATGAAATCTACGGCCCCCGGGTCTCTTCTTTATCATATTTGCCTTCAAGATCTATTTTTATTTGCTTTTATTTTCAGATCTATTAATCCAAAAGCCCAAAAATACCTTGCTGCAATTTATTGTTATTTATTTTATCTCAGGCTCCCGCAAGATCTGTTTATCCAATCTACTACAATTGTATCTATCTTTTTACCCGGGAGGGATTGCCAACCCCTCTTTTATGTCGGGTCGCAAGTATTTGTTCTTTGTGTGTAGGTACCATTTACGTAGTGTTGTGTGGTTCTCCTACTGGTTCGATAACTTTGGTCTCATCACTGAGGGAAATACCTACCGTAGTTGTGCTACATCATCCCTTCCTCTTTGGAGAAATATTGACGTAGTTCAAGCCGCATTAGGAAACATGCCCCTTGGGTGACCACGAGGACGGGACGAGAAATCATGTATTACTCACATGCGTGTTCACCGGGATGTTGTGGACAACGGTTGGAGTGGCGCTCGGCAGACATGAATGGGCGCCAAACCAACAAGATTCCCTAGGGGCGTTGCTATGTGGCAATAGGGGGGATAACTACCTCGGCACCAAGGACATCCATACTATACTGATGCTAGTGTTGTGAGAGATATGGAAGCATCGTAATGGAATCGTGTTCGATGGTGCTTCACCATCGGTTGAGAGACTCATCGCCAACATGAGGTCCGAGTGCGAGGTGTGGGCATCGGCAGGGTTGTTCAAAGGTGAGTTGGAGGTGTTCCTAGGTGGATTGCATAGGTGGGCGAGTAGGGAGGAGCAGGATATGTATTGATGTAAGTGGAGTGTGTACGGGACTTAAGGCCATACGGACATTGTAAAGTAATGGTGGAGGCATTCTTTGCCTTTCTTCTTTAATATATTCGAGAAAAATTGCAAGAAGCAAAAATAATAGAGTCTTTCTGGGGCACAACATAAAAAGCCCTTCTTAAATCAACAAAGCTAGTCGGGCACCGGGGGAGGTGGTGGAGTCGATGGAGCGAGATGCGAGGCAGTGGAACGAACCCCGGCGATGATCCTGTTGATGTTGTCCTGATAGCGTTACTTGCTAAGTGGCCCCCATAGCTGTAAGAAGCCACACATTTTGTATATTGCGTCAGCCACATGAAGTGGAATCACATGGTCAATCATGAAGTTATTGAGAATGTTCCATAGAATCCAGACAAGGGTGCCCAAAACCACCCAAAGGGCCGTACAGTTGGTTGAAAATCGAGAACCTCCCGAAATGTATTTGGGAGATTGTCATGACACCATCTACCACCCACAATATCCCGAAGATACTTCCAAAGGAACCGAGCCATGGGGAAAGAGAAGAATATGTGGTTGGAGTCCTATGGAACTACACATGAGGGGCAAATTCCATCACTAGGTCCATTACGCTTCAGCACCTCTATTCCCGAAGGAAGGCGGCCACGGACCAATTGCCATAGGAATATCCTAATCTTCAAAGGCAATTGCATCTCCCATGGGAGATTTAGTTCCTCCGGCCCTAGGGTGGCCACGATGGATTTATAGAGGGATTTGGCCGAGATAAAACCATTGGGTTAAAGTTGCCAACTAAGTGAGTCTTGTTCAAGGGAGGGTGAGTGTTGCTACCTCTTGAGCACTGCATTGGTTTTCCCTTGAAGAGGAAAGGGTGATGCAGCAAAGTAGCGTAAGTATTTCCCTCAGTTTTTTAGAACCAATGTATCAATCCAGTAGGAGACTACACGCAAGTCACCTCGCACCTACACAAACAAATAAGAACCTCGCAACCAACGTGATAAAGGGGTTGTCAATCCCTTCATGGTCACTTACGAGAGTGAGATCTGATAGAGATAATAAGATAAATATTTTTGGTATTTTTATGATATAGATTGGAAAATAAAGATTGCAAACTAAAATAGATTGGAAACTTATATGATGGAAGATAGACCCGGGGGCCATAGGTTTCACTAGTGGCTTCTCTCAAGATAGCATAAGTATTACGGTGGGTGAACAAATTACTGTCGAGCAATTGATAGAAAAGTGCATAATTATGAGAATATCTAGGCATGATCATGTATGTAGGCATCCGCAACAAGTAGACCAAAACGATTCTGCATCTACTACTATTACTCCACACATCGACCGCTATCCAACATGCATCTAGAGTATTAAGTTCATAAGAACAGAGTAATGAATTAGGAAAGATGACATGACGTAGAGGGATAAACTCAAGCAATATGATATAAACCCCATCTTTTTATCCTCGATGGCAACAATACAATACGTGCCTCGCTGCACTGCTGTCACTAGGAAAGGACACCGCAAGATTGAATCCAAAGCTAAGCACTTCTCCCATTACAAGAAAGATCAATCTAGTAGGCCAAACCAAACTGATAATTTGAAGAGACTTGCAAAGATAACAAATCATACATAAAAGATTTCGAAGAAGAATCAAATATTGTTCATAGATAAACTATATCATAAACGCACAATTCATCGGATCTCGACAAACACACTGCAAAAAGAGTTACATCAAATAGATCTCCAAGAAGATCGAGGAGAACTTTGTATTGAGATCCAAAGAGAGAGAAGAATCCATCTAGCTAATAACTATGGACCCGAAGGTCTGTGGTAAACTACTCACACATCATTGGAGAGGCTATGGTGTTGATGTAGAAGACCTCCGTGATCGATTCCCCCTCCAGAAGAGCTCCGGAAAAGGCCCCAAGATGGGATCTCTTGGGTACAGAAGGTTGCGGCGGTGGAAATAGGGTTTCGGGGTGCTCCTGGATGTTTTTGGGGTATATGGATATATATATGAGGAAGAAGTAGGTCGGTGGAGCTGCGAGGGGCCCACGAGGGTGGGGGCGCGCCCAGGTTGCAGGCGCGCCTCCCTGCCTCGAGGCGACCTCGCTTCTTTTTTGACGTCTACTCCAAGTCCTCTGGATCACGTTTGTTCCGAAAATAACTCTCCCGAAGGTTTCATTCCGTTTGGATTCCGTTTGATATTCCTTTTCTACGAAACACTGAAATAGGCAAAAAAAACAGCAATTTGCACTGGGCCTTGGGTTAGTAGGTTAGTCCCAAAAATAATATAAAAGTGCATAATAAAGCCCATTAAACATCCAAAACAGATAATATAATAGCATGGAACAATCAAAAATTATAGATACGTTGGAGACGTATCAAGTGTAGAGCTACACACTCAAGCAACTCCTCCCATTGGTCCCACTCCAGGGGGAAAACATGCTTCTAAAGGTAATGTTGCCAAGGATAGCCAAAGCGGCCTCCACCTAAATGCTTTGTGTCGTGAAAATGCTGAAAAGCAGCTAGAACCGCATGGTGAATGGCTGTCGGCCCGACCAACGGTCAAGCAAGAACAGGGTGTTGGTTCCAGATCCGGTAGAGATGGAGGAGACAATTCTTAGGCCCGGAAGCAATTGGGTGATATACAACTAGAATTGGGATCCACTAGAACGTTGGGCAAATGCCAGAGTTGTCCACGCGAGTACTTCACGGATAATGTCTAGCCAGATCCCACCTTCTCATGTGGCAATCCTCCATAGACATTTGGAGAGAAAAGCAATATTCATGCACTTGAACGAGATGACCCCCAATCTACCTTGGTCCTTGGGCTTGCAAATCTTGGACCACTTGACCATATGGTATTTCTGCTTATCACCCTTTCCAGCCCAGAAGAACAAGACTGATATTTGGCAATATCATGGTGAAGGGATTCATGCAAACCATAGGATCCCATTAAGTACATCAGCATGATGGTCATTGATACATCTCCAACGTATCTATAATTTATTACTGTTCCATGCTATTATATTATCCATCTTGGATGTTTTATATGCATTATTATGCTATTTTATATCCTTTTTTGGGACTAACATATTAACCTAGTGCCAAGTGCTAGTTGCTATTTTTCCTTGTTTTTGTCTTTTACAGAAAATAATTACCAAAATGGGGTCCAAACGGAAAGAAACATTTTGAAGATTTTTCTTGGACCACAAGACACCCAGGAACCTTCGGGAAGAGGTCAGAGGGGCCACCAGTTGGCGATAAGCTTGGAGGGCGCGCCCTAGGGGGGCGCCCCCAAGCTTGTGAGCCCTCTGATGCTCCTCTAACCCTAATATTTGCTCTATAAATACCCAAATATTGCCCGTATACTAGAGGACATACCAAAATACTTTTCCGCCGCCGCAAGTTTCTGTCCTCGTGAGATCCCATCTGGAGACTTGTTCTGGTACTCCGCTAGAGGGGGATTCGATCACGGAGGGCCTCTACATCAACCGTGTTGCCCTTCCGATGATGTGTGAGTAGTTTACCACAGACCTATGTGTCCATAGCTAGTAGCTAGATGGCTTCTTCTCTCTCTTTGATATCCAATACAATGTTCTCCTCGATGTTCTTTGAGATCTATTCGACGTAATGTTCTTTTGCGGTGCGTTTGTTGAGATCCGATGAATTGTGGATTTATGATCAGATTATCTATGAATATTATTTGAGTCTTCTCTAAACTCTTTTATGCATGATTAAGATAAGCTTTGTATTTCTCTCTGATCTATTGATTTGGTTTGGCTAACTAGATTGATTTTTCTTGCCATGGGAGAGGTGCTTTGTAATGGGTTCAATCTTGCGGTGCTTATTCCCAGTGACAGAAGGGGAAATGGCACGTATTTGTGTTGTCACCATTAAGGATAAAAAGGTGGGGTTTATTCGTATTGATTGGATCTATCCCTCTACATCATGTCATCTTGCTTAAGGCGTTACTCCGTTCTTGTTAACTTAATACACTAGATGCATGCTGGATAGTGGTCGATGTGTGGAGTAATAGTAGTAGATGCAAGTAGGAGTCGGTCTACTTGTCACGGACGTGATGCCTATATTCATGATCATTGCCTTATATATCTTCATAACTTTGCACTTTTCTATCAATTGCTCAACAGTAACGTGTTTACCCACCATATGAGTTCTTTCACGAGAGAAGCCTCTAGTGAAAACTATGGCCCCCGGGTCTATCTTTTATCATATTATTTTCAGATCTACAAAACCAAAAATCCAAAAATACCTTGCTGCAATTTATTTACCTTTACTTTATTTTGCACTTTTATTTATCTTTTACACATATCTCTATCAGATCTCATCCTTGCAAGTAACCGTGAAGGGACTGACCACCCCTTTATCGCGTTGGGTGCAAGTATTTGTTTGTTTGTGTAGGTGCAACCATTGGTTACTTGTGTGTTCATCCTACCAGATTGATACCTTGGTTCTCAAACTAAGGGAAATACTTATCTCTATTTTGCTGCATCACCCTTTCCTCTTCAAGGGAAAACCAATGCAAGCTCAAGAAGTAGCAGGAAGAATTTCTGGCTCTGTTGCCGGGGAGGATCTACATCAAGCCTACCAAGTACCCATCATAAACTCTCATCTCTTGCATTTACATTATTTACCATTTGCCTCCCGTTTTCATCTCCCCCACTTCTAAAACAATTTTAGAAAAATACAAAAATATTTGCCTTTTCCGTTTGCCTTTATGTCTTACTTGGTTTGTTTGCTTGTTCACTTGGCATATTGTATGTTTATTGAAAATTAGAAAACAAAAAGCTTATGGATCCTCATCCACTTGCTAATATTTTTAAAAGATCCTATTATTATGAATCAATTGCTAGTGAGTTGAGTGCACTAGATTATCTTTATGAAGTTTCTTTTGAAACCCGTGAATCGGAAAATTGTGATGAAGTGCTAAAATAAGAAATTTATAAATTGATTCACTAGAGCTCCTTGAATGAAAAACATGATTGCAATGATGTTATTATAAATTCTATTAATTTCAGTTGTTCTAAGAATATGCAAAACCACAAGCTTGGGGATGCTAATTTTGCTATGTCCACTACTTCTTGAAATGATCATGATTCGGCTGATAATGCTTCTTACGATCTTGAGAATTTATTTAAGCCTCATGATGAACATGTTTGCGATAATATTGAAAGTGGGTTCGGAAGAGTGTAAACTCTAGGTAAAAATAATCCCACATATTTGGAGAGTGTTCAATCTTATGAAATTTTTGATAAAAGTGGGTTTGGAAAGGTCATGACTTTATTTGATGATAATCCCACTATTTTGGAAGACTGTCAACTTTGCATGCATGTTGATCATGTAGAGAATATGTTATGTGATTGATATATTGTTGAATTTGATTATGATCCTACATGTAATTATTATGAGAGAGAAAAGTATGGTTGTAGAAATTTTCATGTTACTAAGTTACCTCTCGTTATGTTGAGATTGCTATTGTTTCTTTCTTCTTCGTTGCATATGCTAGTTTTTGCTTGTCTTGATAAATCTTTTCCCTATAAAATGCCTATGAATAGGAAGTATGTTAGACTTAAACTTCTTTTTCACATGCTATATGATTCTTTCTTTGTGCTTCAATTTTTTGTCTTTCATGTGGGCATCATTAAATTATCAACGCCTAGCTAAAAGGCTTTAAAGAAAAGTGCTTGTTGGGAGACAAACCAATATTTGTATTTTCTTCTTTTTTTTATTTTACACAATTATACTTCTTCTATGATTGTGTTTTAGTGTTTTGGTTAGTGTTTGAGCCAAGTAAGCCATTTGGGATGATTTGGGTGATAGTTGATTTGATTTTGCTAAAAAAAGAAATTTTTGCATCTAGTAGCAGATTTGTTAAAATTTGCTGGGTCGTGATAAAATTTTGATTTTTTTGCAAAATATTGGTATAAAAATTTCCTATGCTTTCCTAATTTTCTAGAATTTTTGGAGTTACTAAAGTTTGGCTAGAGTCCAGATTACCACACATTGTTCTCTTTTTGACAGATTATGTTTTCATTGTGTTGTTCGCATATTCTGATGAATCAATGGGTAGTATTGGGTGGTATGAACCATGGTGAAGTTAGAATAAAGTATATATATAATGCAAATATAAAATTTTAATGATCTTACAACAGTACCTAAAGGTGGTGATTTGCTTTGTTTCACTAACGAATCTCACGAGTTTTCTGTTGAGTTTTGTGTTGTGAAGTTTTCATGTTTTGGGTGAAGTTTCAATGGACTATGGAATACAAAGTGGCAAGAGCATAAGCTTGGGGATGACCATGGCACCCCAAGGTAATATTAAAGGCCAACCAAGCATCTAAGCTTGGGGATGCCCCGGATGGCATCCCCTCTTTTGTCTACGATCCATCGGTAAATTACTTGAGGCTATGTTTTTATTCACTACATGATATGTGTTTTGCTTGGAGCTTCTTGTATTATATGAGTCTTTTCTTTATTTTCTTTTTAGTTTGCCACAATCATCCTTGATCTATACACATTTTGAGAGGGACACACATCAATCGTGAATTTATTAGAATACTCTATGTGTGCTTCACTTATTTTGAGCTAGGTAGTTGCCCTAGTGCTTCACTTATATCTTTTAGAGCACGGTGGTGGTTATATTTTGAAGAAATTTATGAAGTCTCATGATTCACTTATATTATTTTGAGAGTCTTATAAATAGTATGGCAATTTTCTTAGGTTATGAATTTGGTCCTATTATGATGGGTATTCAAGAGGGATATAATGAAAACTTTCATTAAGATCATTGAATATATGAGAAGTTTGATTCCTTGCATTTGTTTTGAGATATAAAGATGGTGATATTAGAGTCATGCTAGTGAGTATTGTGGTTTAGTAAGAATATTTGTGTTAAGGTTTGTGATTCCTGAAGCATGCACGTATGGTCTCTTGTTATGCGATGAAATTGGGGCATAATTTATTTTTGATTGTCTTCCTTATGAGTGGTGGTCATGGATGAGAGATGGTATTTCCTACCAATCTATCCCCCTATGACCATGCATAGTAGTACTTTTCTTTGAGGGCTAATAAACTTTTGCAATAAGTCTTTGAGTTCTTTATGACTAATGTTGAGTCCATGGACTATTCGCACTCTCACCCTTCCGCATTTTGCTAGCCTCTTCGGTGCCATGCATTTCCCTTACTCACCTTGAGTTGTGGTGCAAACTTTGTCGGTGCATCCAAGCCCAATGATATGATACGCTCTTTCACACATAATCCACCTTATATCTTCCTCAAAACAGACATCATACCTACCTATTATGGCATTTCCATAGGCATTCCGAGATATATTGCCATGCAACTTCCACCGTTATATTTTATTATGACACATACCATCATTATCATATTGCTTTGCATGATAATATAGTTGACATAGTATTTGTGGCTTGGCCACCATTCATATTGTTTTATACATGTCACACTAGATCATTACACATCCCGGTACACCGACGGAGGGATTCACATAGAGTCATATTTTTGTTCTAGTATCGAGTTGTAATTCTTGAGTTGTAAGTAAAAAAAAGTGTGATGGTCATCATTATTAGAACATTGTCCCATGTGAGGAAAGGATGATGGAGACCATGATTCCCCCACAAGTCAGGATGAGACTCCGAACTTAAATAAAAAAGAGGCTGAAGGGCCAAAAATAAAAAAATAGAAAAAAATAAAAATGAGAGAAAAAGAGAGAAGGGACAATGTTACTATCGTTTTCCACACATGTGCTTCAAAGTAGCAACATGTTCTTCATGATAGAGAGTCTCCTATTTTGTCACTCTCATATATTACTAGTGGGAATTTTTCATTATAGAACTTGGCTTGTATATTCCAGTGATGGGCTTCCTAAAATGCCCTAGGTCTTCGCGAGCAAGCAAGTTGGATGCACACCCACTTAGTTTTCTTTTGAGCTTTCATACACCTATAGCTCTAGTGAATCTGTTGCATGGCAGTCCCTACTCCTCGCATTGACATCAATTGATGAGCATCTCCATAGCCCGTTGATTAGCATCATCGATGTGAGTCTTTCTATTTTTTTGTCTTCTCCACTCAACCTCCACCATCATATTCTATTCCACCCATAGTGCTATATCCATGGCTCATGCTCATGTATTGCATGAAGCTAAAGCGCGTTAAAAAGTATGAACCAATTGCTTGGCCTGTCATCGGGGTTGTGCATGATAAATACTTTGTATTAACATGATAGAGCATGACAAGATTATATGATCTTGTAGGGATAACTTTCTTTAGCCACGATATTTTGAGAAGACATGATTGCTTTTTAGTGTGCTCGAAGTATTATTGTTTTTATGTCAATATTAAACTTTTGTTTTGAATCTTATGGATCTGAATATTCATGCCACATTAAGAAATATTCAATGATAAACATGCTAGGTAGCATTCCACATTAAAAAATTTGTTTTAATCATTTACCTACTCATGGACAAGCAGGGATTAAGGTTGGGGATGCTTGATATGTCTGCAATGTATCTATAATTTTTGATTGTTCCATGCTATTATATTATCCATCTTGGACGTTTTATATGCATTATTATGCTATTGTATATCATTTTTTGGGACTAACATCTTAACCTAGTGTCAAGTGCCAGTTGATGTTTTTTCCTTGTTTTTGTCTTTTACAGAAAATCAATACCAAACGGAGTCCAAATGGAACGAAACTTTTTGAGGATCTTTCTTGGACAGGAAGACACCCAGGAACCTTCGGGAAGAGGTGAGAGGGGCCACCAATTAGGGACAAGCTCTGAGAGCGCACCCTAGGTGGTCGCCCCCAAGCTTGTGGGCCCCCTGATGCTCCTCTAACCCTAATCTTTGCTCTATAAATACCCAAATATTCCCCGTATACCAGAGGGCACATCAAAAATATTTTTCTGTCGCTGCAAGTTTCTGTCCTCGTTAGATCCCATCTGGAGACCTGTTCTGGTACTCCGCCGGAGGGGGATTCGATCACGGAGGGCCTCTACATCAACCTTGCTACCCTTCTGGTGATGTGTTAGTAGTTTACCATAGACCTATGGGTCCATAGCTAGTAGCTAGGTGGCTTCTTATCTCTCTTTGACATTCAATACAATGTTCTCCTCAATGTTCTTTGAGATCTATTCGATGTAATATTCTTTTCCGGTGCATTTGTTGAGATCCGATGAATTGTGGATTTATTATCAGATTATCTATGCATATTATTTGAGTCTTGTCTAAACTCTTTTATGCATGATTAAGATAGCTTTGTAATTCTCTCCGATCTATTGATTTGGTTTGGCCAACTAGATTGATTTTCTTGCCATGGAGAGGTGCTTTGTAATGGGTTCAATCTTGCGGTGCTTATTCCAAGTGACAGAAGGGGACATGCATGACACGTATTTGTATTGTTGCCATCAAGGATAAAGAATGTGGGGTTTATTCATATTTATTGGATCTATCCCTCTACATCATGTCATCTTGCTTAAGGCGTTACTCCGTTCTTGTTAACTTAATACACTAGATGCATGCTGGATAGCGGTCGATGTGTGGAGTAATGCTACCTCTTGAGCATGTGTTTTTCCCTTGAAGAGGAAAGGGTGATGCAGCAAAGTAGCGTAAGTATTTCCCTTAGTTTTTGAGAACCAAGGTATCAATCCAGTAGGAGACTACACGCAAGTCGCCTAGTACCTGCACAAACAATCAAGAACCTTGCAACCAATGCGATAAAGGGATTGTCAATCCCTTCACGGCCACTTGCAAAAGTGAGATATGATAAAAATAATAAGATAAATATTTTTGGTATTTTTGTTGTATAGATTGGAAAATAAAGATTGCAAAATAAATAGTAAACTAGAATTATAGATCGGAAACTTATATGATGTAAAGTAGACCTGGGGGCCATAGGTTTCACTAGTGACTTCTCTCATGATAGCATATGTTATGGTGGGTGAACAAATTACTGCCGAGCAATTGATAGAAAAGCGCATAGTTATGATGACATCTAAGGCAATGATCATGAATATAGGCATCACGTCCGTGTCAAGTAGACCGAAACGATTCTGCATCTACTACTATTACTCCACACATCAACCGCTATCCAGCATGCATCTAGAGTATTAAGTCCATAAGAACAGAGTAACGCATTAGGCAAGATGACATGATGTAGAGGGATAAACTCAAGCAATATGATATAAACCCATCTTTTCATCCTCGATGGCAACAATACAATACGTGCCTTGCTGCCCCTACTGTCATTGGGAAAGGACACCGCAAGATTGAACCCAAAGCTAAGCACTTCTCCCATTGCAAGAAAGATCAATCTAGTAGGCCAAACTAAACCGATAATTCAAAGAGACTTGCAAAGATATCAAATCATGTATATAAGAATTCATAGAAGAACCAAATAATATTCATAGATAATCAAATTCATAAACCCATAATTCATCGAATCTCGGAAACACACCGCAAAAGAGTATTACATCGAATAGATCTCCAAGAACATCGAGGAGAACTTTGTATTGAGAACCAAAGAGAGAGAAGAAGCCATCTAGCTAATAACTATGGACCCGAAGCTCTGTGGTAAGCTACTCACACATCATCGGAGAGGCTATGGTGTTGATGTAGAAGCCCTCAGTGATCGAATCCCCCTCCGGTAGATCACCGGAAAAGGCCCCAAGATGGGATCTCACAGGTACAAAAGGTTGCTGCGGTGGAAAAGTGGTTTCGTGGCTCTCCTGGATGTTTTTAGGGTACATGGGTATATATATAGGTGAAAGAAGTATGTCGGTGGAGCTCCGTGGGGCCCATGAGGGTGGGGGCGCGCCTACCCCCTGGGCATGCCCCTGCCTCGTGGAAGCTTCATGGACTTCCAGACTTGTACTCCAAGTCTCCTGGGTTGCGTTTGTTCCAAGAAAAATCCTCGCGAAGGTTTCGTTCCATTTGCATTCCGTTTGATGTTCCTTTTCTGCAAAACACCGAAATAGGCAAAAAACAGCAATTTGCACTGGGCCTTTGGTTAATAGGTTAGTCCCAAAAATAATATAAAAGTGCATATTAGAGCCCATTAAACATCCAAAATAGATAATATAATAGCATGGAACAATCAAAAATTATAGATACTTGGAGACGTATCAAGCATCCCCAAGCTTAATTCCTGCTCGTCCTCGAGTAGGTAAATGATAAAAATAGAATTTTTGATGTGGAATGCTACCTAACATAATTTTCAATGTAATTTTATTTATTGCGGCATGAATATTTAGATCCGAAAGATTCAATACAAAAGTTTAATGTTGACATAAAAACAATAATACTTCGAGCATACTAACCAAGCAATTATGTCTTCTCAAAATAACATGGCCAAAGAGAGCTCATCCCTACAAAATAATATAGTTTGGCCATGCTTCATTTTCATCACACAAAATGCTCCCATCATGCACAACACCGATGACAAGCCAAGAAATTTTTTCATACTTTAGTATTCTCAAACTTTTTCAACTTTCATGCAATACATGAGCGCGAAGCATGTACATAGCACTTTGGGTGGAATAGAATATGATGATGGAGGTTGTGTGGAGAAGACAAAAAAGGGGAAAGTCTCACATTGACGCGGCTAATCAACGGGCTATGGAGATGCCCATCAATTGATGTCAATGCGAGGATTAGGGATTGCCATGCAACGGATGCACTAGAGGTATAAATGTATGAAAGCTCAACAAAAGAAACTAAGTGGGCCTACATCCAACTTGCTTGCTCATGAAGACCTAGGGCATTTTGAGGAAGCCCATTGTTTGAATATACAAGCCAAGTTCTATAATGAAAATTCCCACTAGTATATGAAAGTGACAAAATAAGAGACTCTCTATCATGGAGATCATGGTGCTACTTTGAAGCACAAGTGTGGAAAAAGGATAGTAACATTGCCCCTTCTCTCTTTTTCTCTCTTTTTCTTTTTTTCTCTTTTTTTCTTTTTTTGGGCCTTCTCTTTTTTTATTTGGCCTTTCTTTTTTCCTCACGGGAGAATGCTCTAATAATGATGATCACCACACTTCTATTTATTTACAACTCAAAAATTACAACTCGATACTAGAAGAAAATATGACTCTATATGAATGCCTCCGGCGGTGTACCGGGATGTGCAAAGATTCAAGAGTGACATGTATAAAAATTATGAGCGGTGTCTTTGCCACAAATACGATGTCAACTACATGATCATGCAAGGCAATATGACAATGATGGAGTGTGTCATATAAAAAACGGAATGGTGGAAAGTTGCATGGCAACATGTCTCGGAATGGCTATGGAAATGCCACAATATGTAGGCAGGGTGGCTGTTTTGAGGAAGATATAAGCAGGTTTATGTGTGAAAGAGCGTATCATATCACGGGGTTTGGATGCACCGGCGAAGTTTGCACCAACTTTCGAGGTGAGAAAGGGAAATGCACGGTACTGAAGAGGCTAGCAATGATGGAAGGGTGAGAGTGTGTATAATCCATGGACTCAACATTAGTCATAAAGAACTCACATACTTATTGCAAAAATCTACAAGTAATCAAAACCATGCACTACGCGCATGCTCCTAGGGGGATAGATTGGTAGGAAAAGACAATTGCTTGTCCCCGACTGCCACTCATAAGGAAGACAATCAAAGAAACACCTCATGCTTCAAATTTGTTACACAACGGTTACCATACGTGCATGCTACGGGACTTGCAAACCTCAACATAAGCATTTCTAAAATTCACAACTACTCAACTAGCGTGACTCTAATATCACCATCCTCATGTCTCAAAACAATCATCAATCATCAAACTTCTCATAGTATTCAACGCACTTTATATGAAAGTTTTTATTATACCCATCTTGGATGCCCATCATATTAGGACTAGTTTTATAGCCAAAGCAAATTACCATGTTGTTCTAAAAGACTCTCAAAATAATATAAGTGAAGCATGGAAGATCAATAATTTCTATAAAATAAAACCACCACCATGCTCTAAAGAGATATAAGTGAAGCACTAGAGCAAAATTATCTAGCTCAAAAGATATAAGTGAAGCACATAGAGTATTCTAATAAATTCCGATTCATGCGTGTGTCTTCCAAAAAGTGTGTACATCAAGGATAATTGTGGTAAACTAAAAAGCAAAGACTGAAATCATACAAAACGCTCCAAGCAAAACAGATATCATGTGGTGAATAAAAATATAGCCTCAAGTAAACTTACCGATAGACGAAGACGAAAGAGGGGATGCCTTCCGGGGCATCCCCAAGCCTAGGATTTTGGTTGTCCTTGAATTTTACCTTGGGGTGCCTTGGGAATCCCCAAGCTTAGGCTCTTGCCACTCCTTATTCCAAAATCCATCAAATCTTTACCAAAAAACTTGAAAACTTCACAACACAAAACTTCAATAAAAAATCTCATGAGCTCCGTTAGTATAAGAAAATAGACCACCACTTAAAGGTACTGTAATGAACTCATTCTTTGTTTATATTGGTGTAAACCTACCTTATTCCAACTTCTCTATGGTTCATACCCCCCAATACTACTCATAGATTCATCAAAATAAGCAAACAACACACGGAAAACAGAATTTGTTAAAAACAGAACAGTCTGTAGCAATCTGGAGGTTTCGAATACTTCGGCAACTCCAAAAATTCTGAAAAATTAGGATGGACCATATTATTTTTATATTGATCTACTGTATTTGGAATTGGTATTTTATCGCTCTCTGGTAGAAAAGTGAAAACTATTCTCGTGAGCGCATACTTTCTGTTTTTTTCAGCAAGATCAAACCACAATCACCCAAGAAGATCCTAAAGGCTTTACTTGGCACAAATACTAATTAAAACATAAAAACACAATCATAACAGAGGCTAGATAAATTATTTATTACTAAACAGGGAAAAAACAAGGAACAAAAAAAATTTGGTTGGCTCCCAACAAGCGCTATCGTTTAACGCCCCTAGCTAGGCATAAAAGCAAGAATAGATCTAAGTATTGCCATGATAATGATAAGGTAAATCACGAAAACTCATCTCATACTCTCTACGTTCAGCAGCAAGTTTTCTTTGTGGCAAGCAAAAGTAATCAAAAGGGTTAAATTTAATGGGACAAAAGTCCCCAAGATCAAGCTCGGGAGGTATTGGTTCCTCCTTTGGCCCCTCATATTGCACAACCAATTCATCATTATAAGCATTCTTTTGGCAAAAAGTCATGAGCCTTTGTTCAAGGGAAAAACCTAACCCATTGTTCTAGATAGCAAAGTTATCATTCACTTCAGAAATCCTGTCAACTAGAACATCAGTAGGAACCTTTTTCTCTAAGGTTTTCATTAAAAGCAACATGATCTAAAGATAGTAAGCGCATTATGTCTTCTTGGTAAAAAAGGATCGCTTCTATGGGAGGATGGTCGGCATCCACCCTATAATGTGCAAAAATTCCGTTCGCCTCTTTTATTATAAATCTGAACTCATGAGCTAAAAAGATGGTAGCTGCTCGCTTAATAGAAGAATGCTCAATATTGGAAAATCTAGAAAAATCCTCTATATGCAAGGATGCATGTGGATAAATTGTCTTTCAAGTTCAACCACGAGCAAAGATATAGCATCTGCAAGACTACTAGTTTTATGAAGAATAGACCCGCCCATAGTGGGCAAAGCATCGGCGCAAGTAAAGAAATCTTGAATAACTCCTTTTCCAATAATATTGCCACTACCAATCCGAAACTTTTTAGTGTGTAAAATAGTAGGTTCTTCATGAGGATAATCAAAAGCATCAACATTTCCCACATTGCTAATACTACTCGTTTCAATGATAACCTCCCCAGTTTCAGACATGATTGCAACAAACCGCACTAAGAGTGAACACACAAGAGGCAAGCGGAAAGGGCGAACGAAAAAGGGCGAATAAAACGGCAAAAGTGAAGTGGGGGAGAGGAAAACGAGAGGCGAATGGCAAATAATGTAATGCGAGGGAGAAGAGTTTGTGATGGGTACTTGGTATGTCTTGACTTGAGCGCAGATCTCCCCGGCAACGGTGCCAAAAATCCTTCTTGCTACCTCTTGAGCATGCGTTGGTTTTCCCTTGAAGAGGAAAGGGTGATGTGACAAAGTAGCGTAAGTATTTCCCTCAGTTTTTGAGAACCAAGGTATCAATCCAGTAGGAGACTACACGCAAGTCGCCTAGTACCTGCACAAACAATCAAGAACCTTGCAACCAACACGATAAAGGGGTTGTTGTAACATCCCAAATTTCAATTTGGAATGTTATACATAGGTCATTCATGCATATCATATTTTATCGCATTTCTTTTCGCGAATCCTTGAAATTATAAGCAACTCAAGGACCCACGGAGAGAGTTGGGAATTTCGTTATTTTCATATTTGAGTTTTCTCAAATTTTGAAAAGAGGATAATTTGGTTTTAATTATTTTTCCTCTCTGAAAATATTTCTAATTAAAATATATGAGAGGAGATAATATGACTTCTCCAAAATAAATGAAAGATTAGAGGAAAAATATTAAAATCAAATAAGTAAATTTTATTTGAATTTTTTGTGGCTATTTTATTTGAACTAGGAAAAATATGTGTTTTCCAAAATTGCATTAGAGGCCCAAATAAATGTTCACTTTGTCCGCAATATTACTAGAGGACCGTGAAAATTTATTTCAGGATTTTTGGACTCCGTTTAGTATTTCTTTTATTTGCTTTTCCGCGTCAGGATTTTTTTTTAAAGTCACCGACCTACCGGGCCATGCCCGAGCCGGAGACCACCGGCCAGGGGCTTTATAAGTTGCAGCCCGCGGCCCCCCCGAGGCCCAGCTCGCGCCGCTGCCGCCAAACCCAAGCCGCCCGTGCCGCCCGCTCGCGCCGCCGACCACGCCGACGCCGCCGCATCCGCCGCCGCCGTCACCGGATCTCGCTGAGCCGCCGCCGTTGACCGTTCGGTTTTCTTCGGTTGACCCCAGTTTTCTTTTCTTTTTTTCCCAAAAACCCTAGATCAGTTTTTGTTCGATTTAGTTAAATAGCGGATGTTCATCCGTACGTTCGTTTTAACGAACGCTGTTCGTCAGTTAGCCGCAGACAGCACACGTTCGTTCGTTAGCCTGTTCGTCTCAATTTTTCCAGGGTTTTTCCGCGATTATTTTCGATCGCGATTTTCTGCCCTAATCTTCGTTTTAGTTTATCTTTTCGCTCGTTTATCCAAATCAGGTGAAACAAGCGCCTAGATCTTCGTCTCGAAGCCCTCTTTCTGTTTAACCAACTTAAACAAGATTTTGGTACTGTAAAATTTGACTTTAGCCCAGATTAGTAACCGGATCTTGATTCTTTCATAGTTTGAGTTTTGTTGCTCTGTTTGATATGATTCTTTTTGCAAACCGGAGTTCTTCAGTTGAACTTTCTGGTGAGATCTTCTTATTTGAGTTTTCCCCTTGCATCTTTGCTTGATTGCTTATGTATGCTATTGTTTGTTTGTGATAGAATACCCAGAGTGCGAAGCGTGCTACTACGAGTCTTTAGGATTTGCAAATCATCAGCAAGGCAAGTAACACATTGATCATACTCTTTCATACCCAGTTTTATGCATTAGTTTCAACCCTCACACATTGCATGAGTAGGATCTCTTAACATGTGGGTTTGGGAAGTAGATGATGAGGTAGAACCTATTGCCCTGTTTATTATCAAACCCTTGGGAGTTACTTCTACGTTATGCTTATATTGCTATGATATGCTCGTAGACGTGGATTGGGTTTGAGAGTATCCATGACAGATGTGAGATTGTTAATTAATGGTTCAAATTAAGGAGGAAACTTTAATACACATTTGGGTGGATTGCTTGTGGGCACCTGGGGTTATACCAGTGTTGTCCTAGGAGATCCCGGGGTTATACCGTGTGATCCTCCTATGGTCCGCCACCCAGGCTCAAAGGGATCATAAGATTATTCATGCTTGAAACTTCCGTGTGCAGCCACAAGCTATTATGGGCTCTAGCATAGTGGAGTAAGTTGCATGACCTCTTCCAGTGGTAGACTAGCAGATGTAGGGGATGTAGGTTGGTACGGTCTACCCGGGGTTAGAGTTAATGCTTCTGAAAGACTGTGTCTCAGTCATACGTTTCTCAAACACCATGTAGTGCGCGAAATCCAACGGAGGAGATCGAGTCTTGTGGGGAAAAGTGCGCAAACCTCTGCAGAGTGTACAAACTAATCATGGTTAGCCGTGTCCCCGGTTATGGACATCTTGAGTATCTGGTTCTTGGATTATCATATGGATCTCATCACTTTAACTTAATTTGTTGGGGTGATTATTACTTTTAATTGGGATTGAGATGGGGGTACCATTCTCAATGTTGTTTCAACTACCATGATAGTGAAATAAAATATATTCCTTTGTCGTAGGGAAAAATTGGCTTTTCGCAAAAACATTGTAACCATAGAGCCTCCACCAGCCATATATGCATGTAGTGATAGCATTTATCTGTTCTCTACTCTAATGTGTTACTATGCCAACATATTCCATGTGCTGACCCGTTTTCGGGCTGCAACGTATCATGTTGCACACTTTTGAGACGACGAGTAAGGTGCCATAGCTCGGTTGTCATGCACTCAGCTATGCCATTGGGAGTTGATGGACACACTTTATCTTCCAAGTCTTCCACTGTTATCTTACTTAGATGGCCTTAAGCCATATTTATTGTAATAAGTTCTCTTCCAAGACATTCGATGTAATAAGTGTGTGATTGCTACTCTGTTATAAATCCTTTGAGTATTGTGTGTGTCAGCATTACTGATCCAGGGATGACACTGAAGCATAGAGACTTGACCGTCTGAGGTTGAGTTGCTACAAGATGGTATCAGAGCACACGCTGAATGTTGGACACGACCACTAAGATGAGCCATAGATCACTCTTCTCTACTCATTTCTGACTCCTCTCCATTTTCTACTCTTTAGGATGGCGGACTCAAGGAACAAGTTTACACAGCCGGATGAAGGCACCCCGTTTGGATGACACTTGAAGGAAGTCACTAGGTACATGAACATCAGAATACCAAGCTTCACCGGGACCTACACGCCACACTACCAGAAGAGGAACATTGGGTGATTCGAGTTCAAGTTCCAGGAAGGACATTCACGCCAGTCACTGAGCCCATAGAGTTTTCTTTTGATGCACCAACCTGGAGTCTAGGAAAGAGCATGGCAGCCCACATCGCCATGGGACGCATCGGCGAAGTTTATCACAAGGAGCTTAAGGACACTATCTACCAGATATGTGGGCGCCGAGATGAGCAATGGGAGATGATCAGCACCAGGAAGGACAGGTCCATTGCAGCATTCATCTAGGAGTTAAACAATCACATACGTCACCAGGAGAACCAGATGTGTGCAAGCATGATAGATTTGAAGAAGGTGATGACCAGGATCACAGAGCTAGAAGAGGAACTCAAGTCTACACACGATGGTTATGAGGAGGAAATGACGATACTTGTGGAGATGAATGACGACCTGACGAGGAAGCTAGGAGTTTTTATGGGGGACCCCGCGCCAGGAGGAGAAGACGACGAACCCAAGGAGATTCTTCTGAAGACTACATCATCATCGACGACACCGACTCTGACCCTGATGGTAGTGATGATGACTATGAAGACGAAGCTGGAGCGGATATCATGGAGTCTTCCACCGATCAAAATTTCTAGTAGACCACCATATGATCAGTATTGTTCCCCCATGTATATAGAATAGTCTGAGCACTATAACGATAGCTAGATCGATTGTATGCCCTTGCTTGCTTGATTGAGTGATATGATATGATTGTGTTTGTCTCATGTGCATATGGGTAGTGCTTTCTCCTTAGACCTCATTCTATTCTAATCTCTCCCCTCTAAACCCATCAAATGCCTCCGAGACGTGACCCCGGATTTGTCTTCCCACCGGAGCTCACTCAGTTGATCCAGCAGCAGAATGCCTTGATGCAGTTGTTAGTTCAGAACCAAGGCAACAACAATAACAACAACCCACCGCCAACACCTCTAGTTGACAACTTAGCCCATTTTCTGAGGTTACAGCCGTCGGTGTTTTCCAATAGCACTGAGCCCATAGTTACGGATGACTGGCTACGCAGGATTGGAAGGGAGTTAACCACTGCCGGTTGCATAGATGCTGAGAAGGTGCGTTTTGCCGCACACCAATTGGATGGACCCACGGCCGCATGGTGGGAAAATTACATAGCCACTTCTCCCATAGCCAATGTCACTTGGGAGTAGTTTTAGCAAGCTTTCCACACAGCCCATGTCTCAACTGGAACTATGAGCATGAAGAAGCGCGAGTTTCGCAACTTACGCCGGGGGAATCGTACTGTAGCCCAGTACGTGGAGGAGTTCAGTATGTTATCTCGTTATGCCCCAGATGATGTGGCCACAAATGCCGCGAAGCAGGAGAAGTTTATGGAAGGGCTGAATGATGAGATGAGCATGCAGTTAATGGTGGCAACATTCAACAACTTCCAGGAGTTGGTAGATAAGGCTATTATGATTGAAGGGAAACAACAGCAGATTGAGAGCCGCAAGAGGAAGTATGGACAAGGGAAGTACAATGCAGGAGCGTCGCATAAGCCTCGTTTTACCTCGAACTCGGGAGGATACACCCATAACCATGGAGGCTAAACTCACAATGGAGGAAGTTCTCATAACCACAATGGCCAAAAGAATAGGAATGGGAATGGAGCGAGCAGCAATCAGAACCGCTCTAACCCAGCCACACCCGCCAAGAAGGACCAGAGTCATGTTACCTGTTTCAAGTGTAGGAAGACTGGGCACTACGCCAATGATTGTCCAGAGTTGAAGAATGGCAATGGTAATGGAAGCTCAGGGAAGAAGCCCAACCCTTTCAACAGGGAACAAGTGAACCACGTGAACATGGAGGAGGTTGAAGAGCAGCCAGATGCGGTTATCGATAAGTTTTTGGTTAATTCATTTACCGCTCTCATGGTTTTTGATACTGGTGCATCACATTCATACATTTCAAGGGGATTTGTGGACAAGTTTAAGTTACCCACCTTAGCCCTTAGGACACCCTTGCTAGTGAGCTCACCAGGTGCAGAGTATATGGCTAGCCGATGGTGCGACCGGATACCTTTAACCATTGGCAGCCATGTTTTCCCCTCAGACCTAATAATTTTGGAATCCCAAGGATTGGATGTGATACTGGGGATGGATAGGTTATCAAAGTATGGAGGAAAAATTGATTGCGCTAGTAGGTCAATTCTACTCACCACCCTGGAGGGAAAAATGATTAAGTATGTATACAGGCATACTCCTAAGATTACTCACGTAAATTCCCTCACGAGAGTTGTTTAGGAAGAAGTGCATGTAGTGAAAGATTACCCGAATGTATTTCCAGAGGAATTACCAGGCATGCCACCAGATCGTGATATTGAGTTTTTGATAGAGCTATTGCCAAGCACCAGACCGATATCGAAGAGACCATACCGGATGCCCGTGAATGATCTGGAGGAGATTAAGAAGCAGATCAAGGAGTTATTGGAGAAAGGTTACATTCGAAAAAGTTCATCACCATGGGGAGCCCCAGTGCACTTGGTTGCGAAGAAGGATAAGTCTCTGAGAATGGTTGTTGATTATCGCGCATTGAATGAAGTGACGATCAAGAACAAGTACCCACTGCCGATGATCAATGATTTGTTTGATCAATTGCAAGGAGCTAAAGTGTTTTCAAAGATCGACCTGCGATCAGGATATCACCAGCTAAAATCCGAGAACAGGATATACCTAAGACAACCTTCACCACAAGGTACGAGCTATATGGGTACACGGTTATGCCATTTGGATTGACTAATGCCCCTGCCTATTTCATGAGCATGATGAATAAGGTATTCATGGAATTCTTGGATAAGTTTGTTGTGGTGTTTATTGACGATATTCTGGTATACTCGAAGAATGAAGAGGAGCACAAGGAGCATTTGCGTTTAGTTCTCGAGAAGCTCAGGGAACATCAGTTGTATGCCAAGTTCAGCAAGTGTGAATTTTGGTTGAAAGAAGTTGGATTCCTTGGACATGTTATATCAGGAGAAGGTATAACAGTAGACCCCACCAAGGTTAAGTCAGGCACTGAGTGGTTGGCACCCACCTTAGTTGGAGAGATCCGTAGTTTTCTAGGACTCGTGGGATATTATCAGAGATTCATTGAGAATTTCTCTAAGATTGCGAAGCCCATGACGGAGTTGTTGAAGAAGGACACTAAGTTCAAATGGACGGATGAATGTGAGGCAAGTTTTCAGGAGTTGAAGAAACGTTTGACTATAGCCCCAGTGCTGATTCTGCCAGATATACGCAAGGATTTCCAAGTGTATTGCGGCGCATCTCGCTTAGGACTTGGAGGTGTACTTATGCAAGATGGAAGAGTTGTTTCATATGCCTCACGTCAACTTCGACCGCATGAGTTGAATTATGCCACACATGATTTGGAGTTAGCAGCCGTAGTGCATGCACTCAAAACCTGGAGACATTTTCTTATTTTGAACCATTGTGATGTGTACACGGATCACAAGAGTTTGAAGTACATTTTCACACAGAAGGAGTTGAATCTCAGGCAAAGGAGATGGTTGGAGCTCATAAAGGATTATGATATGAAGTTGCACTATCATCCAGGCAAGGCCAATGTCGTAGCAGATGCTTTGAGCCGGAAGAGTTATGCCAACACTTTAGTAACAGGAGGTTTGCCAAAGGAGTTAGCAGAAGATCTCACGGAGCTTCGTTTGGAGATTGTTCCTAGAGGTTTTGTTGCAGCAATGGAATTCAGTCTACATTGTTAGGAAAGATTCGTGAAGCTTAGAAGGATGATAAGGAAATTGCTGAGATAAAGGAGAGAATGAGCAAAGGAAAAGCCAAAGGTTTTCGTGAAGATGAGCACGACACCTTGTGGTTTGAGGACCGAGTTTATGTGCCCAATAATGCAGAGATTAGGAAGTTGATACTTCAGGAAGCTCATGACTCGCCATACTCGATACACCTCGGAAACACCAAGATGTATTTGGATTTGAAGGAACATTTCTGGTGGATTGGTATGAAGAAGGATATTGCCGAGTATGTAGCCGTATGCGATGTATGCCAGAGAATGAAGGCAGAACATCAGAAGCCAGTAGGATTACTACAGCCTATGCCGATACCCGAATGGAAGTGGGACAAGCTTGGCATGGATTTTATCACCGGATTACCTAGGACCCGATCGGAATATGATTCTATCTGGGTAGTAGTGGACCGCTTGACCAAAGTATCTCACTTTATCCCAGTGAAAACCACCTATACCTGTGCGAAGTTGGACAAGATATATATGAACAGGATCGTATGTCTCCATGGAGCTCCGAGGACCATCGTATCAGATAGAGGAACGCAGTTTACTTCAAATTTTTGGCATCAGCTGCACCAGACTTTGGGTACCAGGCTTGACTTCAGTACAGCCTTTCATCCGCAGACAGATGGATAGACCGAGAGAGTCAATCAGATTCTGGAGGACATGTTGAGAGCCTGTGCGCTAGATTATGGATCTAGTTGGGACGAGAACTTGCCTTACGCGAAGTTCTCATACAACAATAGTTACCAGGCCAGTTTGAAGATGGCACCGTTCGAAGCCCTGTATGGACGAAGGTGCAGGACACCGTTAATGTGGCATGAAGGAGATCGTCAGTTGTTTGGACCAGATTTGGTTAAAGAGTCCGAAGAGAAGGTTAAGCTGATTCAAGATAGATTGAAGGTAGCACAGTCTAGATAGAAGAGCTATGCAGACTCAAAACGCAAGGAGGTAGTCTATGAAGTCGGAGGCAGAGCATATCTCCGTGTGTTACCACTGCGAGGAGTTAAGCGATTTGGAGTCAAGGGAAAGTTAGCCCCGAGAATTTTAGGGCCATACCGAGTTTTGGAACATAATGGAGAGGTAGCCTACAAGTTGGAGTTACCCGAAGGACTGTCAAGAGTTCATGATGTGTTTCACATTTCCCAGATGAAGAAGTGCCATGCAGAGATGGCCAATATCCCTCTGAGATATACAGTGCCCCTGGAAGCAATTCAGTTGGATAGTGATCTGACCTATGAAGAGAAACCAGTCAAGATTCTCGAGTTTGCCAGCCGAGTTACTCGCAGCAAGGTTATAAAGTTTTGCAAAGTTCAGTGGAGCCACCATACCGAGGATGAAGCCACGTGGGAGCGAGAGGATGATCTACGCAAAGACCACCCACACCTATTTTCTAGCCAACCTGAATCTCGAGGGCGAGATATATTTTAAGGGGGGGTAGGTTTGTAGCATCCCAAATTTTCAATTTGGAATGTTATACATAGGTCATTCATGCATATCATATTTTATCGCATTTCGTTTCACGAATCCTTGAAATTCTAAGCAACTCAAGGACCCACAGAGAGAGTTGGGAATTTCTTTATTTTCATATTTTAGTTTTCTCAAATTTTGAAAAGAGGATCAATTGGTTTTAATTATTTTTCCTCTCCGAAAATATTTCTAATTAAAATATATGAGAGGAGATAATATGACTTCTCCAAAATAAATGAAATATTAGAGGAAAAATATTAAAATCAAATAAGTAATTTTATTTGGTTTTTTTGTGGCTATTTTATTTCAACTAGGAAAAATATGCGTTTTTCAAAATTGTATTAGAGGCCCAAATAAATGTTCACTTTGTCCGCAATATTATTAGAGGACCATGAAAATTTCTTTCAGGATTTTTGGACTCCATTTAGTGTTTCTTTTATTTGTTTTTCCACGTCAGGATTTTTTTTTAAAAGTCACCGACCTACCGGGCCGTGCCCGAGCCGGAGCCCGTCCTCCCAGGGGCTTTATAAGCCGCAGCCCGCGACCCCCCCGAGGCCCAGCTCGCGCCGCCGCACGCCAAACCATAGCCGCCCACGCCGCCCGCTCGCGCCGCCGTCGCCGGATCTCGCCGAGCCGCCGCCGTTGACTGTTGACCGGTCGGTTTTCTTCGGTTGACCCCGATTTTTTTCTAAAAACCCTAGATCGGTTTTATTTTTCTAGATCGGTTTTTGTTCGGTATTTCTCCGGTTTAGTTAAATAGAGGACGTTCGTCCGTACGTTCGTTTTAACGAACACTGTTTGTCAGTTAGCCGCAGACAGCGAACATTCGTTCGTTAGCCTGTTCGTCTCTTTTTTTTCCAGGGTTTTTCCGCGATTATTTTCGATCGTGATTTCTACCCTAATCTTCGTTTTAGTTTATCTTTTCGCTCATTTATCCAAATCAAGTGAAACAAGCGCCTAGGTCTTCGTCTCAAAGCCCTCTTTCTGTTTAACCAACTTGAACAAGATTTTGTTATTGTAAAATTTGACTTCAGTCCAGATTAGTAATCAGATCTTGTTTCTTTCGTAGTTTGAGTTTCGTTGCTCCGTTTGATTTGATTCTTTTTGCAAACCGGAGTTCTTCAGTTGAACTTTCTGGTTAGATCTTCTTATTTGAGTTTTCCCCTTGCATCTTTTCTTGATTGCTTATGTATGCTATTGTTTGTTTGCGATAGAATACCTGGAGTGCGAAGCGTGCTACTACGAGTCTTTAGAATTTGCAAATCGTCAGCAAGGCACGTAACACATTGATCATACCCCTTTATTTACCCAGTTTTATGCATTAGTTTCAACCCTCACACATTGCATGAGTAGGATCTCTTAACATGTGGGTTTGGGAAGTAGTTGATGAGGTAGAACCTATTGCCTTGTTTATTATCAAACCCTTGGGAGTTACTACTACGTTATGTTTATTGCCATGCTATGCTCGTAGACGTGGATTGGGTTTGAGAATATCCATGACAGATGTGAGATTGTTAATTAATGGTTCAACTTAAGGTGGCAACTTTAATACACATCTGGGTGGATTGCTTGTGGGCACTTGGGGTTATACCACTGTTGTCCTAGGAGATCCCGGGGTTATACCGTGTGATCCTCCTATGGTCCACCACCCAGGCTCAAAGGCATCGTAAGATTACTCATGCTAGAAACTTCTGTGTGCAGCCACAAGCTATTATGGGCTCTAGCATAGTGGAGGAAGTTGCATGACCTCTTCTAGTGGTAGACTAGCAGATGTAGGGGATGTAGGTTGGTACAGTCTACCCGGGGTTAGAGTTAATGCTTCTGAAAGACTGTGTCTCGGTCATCTGTTTCTCAAACACTATGTAGTGCGAGAAATCCAATGGAGGAGATCGAGTATTGTGCGGAAAAGTGCACAAACCTCTACAGAGTGTACAAACTAATCATGGTTAGCCGTGTCCCCAGTTATGGACATCTTGAGTATCTAGTTCTTGGATTATCATATGGATCTCATCACTTTAACTTAATTTTTTGGGTTGATTATTACTTTTAATTGGGATTGAGATGGGGGTACCATTCTCAATGTTGTTTCAACTACCATGATAGTTAAATAAAATATATTCCTTTGTTGTAGGGAAAAATTGGCTCTTCGCAAAAACATTGTAACCATAGAGCCTCCACTAGCCATATATGCATGTAGTGATAACATTTATCTCTTCTCTGCTCTACTGTGTTACTATGCCAGCATATTCCATGTGCTGACCCATTTTCGGGCTGCAACATATCATATTGCAGACTTTTCAGACAACAAGTAAGGTGCCATAGGTCGGTTGTCGTGCACTCAGCTATGCCGTTGGGAGTTGATGGACTCACTTTATCTTCCAAGTCTTCCGCTCTTATCTTACTTAGATGGCCTTAAGCCATATTTATTGTAATAAGTTCTCCTTCGAGACATTTGATGTAATAAGTGTGTGATTGCTACTCTGTTATAAATCCTTCGAGTATTGTGTGTGTCAGCATTACCGATCCAGGGATGACACTGAAGCACAGAGACTTGACCGTCTAAGGTCGTGTCGCTATAGTTGTCAACCCCTTCACGACCACTTCAAAAGTGAGATATGATAAAGATAATAAGATAAATATTTTTGGTATTTTTGTTGTACAGATTGGAAAATAAAGATTTCAAAATAAATAGTAAACTAGAATTATAGATCGGAAACTTATATGATGTAAAGTAGACCCGGGGCCATAGGTTTCACTAGTGGCTTATCTCATGATAGCATATATTACGGTGGGTGAACAAATTACTGCCGAGCAATTGGTAGAAAAGCGCATAGTTATGATGATATCTAAGGTAATGATCATGAATATAGGCATCATGTCTGTGTCAAGTAGACCGAAACTATTCTGCATCTACTACTATTACTCCACACATCGACCGTTATCCAACATGCATCTAGAGTATTAAGTTCATAAGAACAGAGTAACACATTAGGCAAGATGACATGATGTAGAGGGATAAACTCAAGCAATATGATATAAACCCCATCTTTTTATCCTTGATGGCAACAATACAATACGTGCCTTGCTGCCCCTGCTGTCACTGGGAAAGGACACCGCAAGATTGAACCCAAAGCTAAGCACTTCTCCCATTGCAAGAAAGATCAATCTAGTAGGCCAAACTAAACCAATAATTCGAAGAGACTTGCAAAGATATCAAATAATGCATATAAGAATTAAGAGAAGAACCAAATAATATTCATAGATAATCAAATTCATGAATGCACAATTCATCAGATCTCGGCAAACACAATGCAAAAGAGTATTACATCGAATAGATCTCCAAGAACATCTGGGAGAACTTTGTATTGAGAACCAAAGAGAGAGAACAAGCCATCTAGCTAATAACTATGGACCCGAAGGTCTGTGGTAAACTACTCACACATCATCAGAGAGGCTATGGTGTTGATGTAGAAACCCTTCATGATCGAATCCCCCTCTGGAAGATCGCCGGAAAAGGCCCCAGATGGGATCTCATGGGTACAGAAGGTTGTGGCGGTGGAAAAGTGGTTTCGTGGCTCTCCTGGATGTTTTTAGGGTACATGGGTATATATAGATGAAAGAAGTACGTCGGTGGAGCTCCGTGGGGCCCAAGAGGGTGGGGACATGCCTACCCCCTGGGCGCGCCTCCATGCCTCGTGGAAGCTTCTCGGACTTCCAGACTTGTACTCCAAGTCTCCTGGATTGCATTTGTTCCAAGAAAGATCCTCGTGAAGGTCTCGTTCCGTATGGATTCCGTTTGATATTCCTTTTCTGTGAAACACGGAAATAGGCCAAAACAACAATTTGCACTGGGGCTTTGGTTAATAGGTTAGTCCCAAAAATAATATAAAAGTGCATATTAAAGCCCATTAAACATCCAAAATAGATAATATAATAGCATGGAACAATCAAAAATTATAGATACGTTGGAGACGTATCAAGTAATATTAGTAGATGCAGGTAGGAGTCGGTCTACTTGTCATAGACATGATGCATATATTCATAATCATTTCCTTAGATATCATCATAACTTTGCCCTTTTCTATCAATTGCTCAATAGTAATTTGTTTACTCACCATATGTGTTCTTTCAAGAGAGAAGCGTCTAGTGAAAACTATGGCCCCAGGTCTATCTTTTATCATATTATTTTAAGATCTACAAAACCAAAAATCCATGCATATCTTGCTACAGTTTATTTACCTTTACTTTATTTTGCACTTTTATTTATCTTTTATACCTATCTCTATCAAATCTCATCCTTGCAAGTAACCGTGAAGGGATTGACAACCACGTTATCGTGTTGGGTGCAAGTATTTGTTTGTTTGTGTAGGTGCAACCATTGGTGACTTGTGTATTCCTCCTACTGCATTGATACCTCTGTTCTCAAACTGAGGGAAATACTTATCTCTACTTTGCTGCATCACCCTTTCCTCTTCAAGGGAAAAACCAATGCAAGCTCAAGAAGCAGCAGTTGATAACCCATAAGTATAGGGGATCAATTGTAGCCTCTTTCGATAAGTAAGAGTGTCAAACCCAACGAGGAGCTAAAGGTAGAACAAATATTCCCTCAACTTTTATCGACCACCGATACAACTCTATGCACGCTTGACGTTCGCTTTACCTAGAACAAGTATAAAACTAGAAGTACTTTGTAGGTGTAACGAGATAGGTTTGCAAGAATATAAAGAGCATGTAAATAAAAACTAGGGGCTGTTTTAGGTAAAGAAGCAATAAAGTTAGTATAGCGAGTGTGGAAAAGTGGTGGTAGGAGTTGCGAAATTGTCCCTAAGCAATTGACTACTTTACTAGACCGATAGCAAGTTTTATGTGGGAGAGGCCACTGCTAGCATGCCATCCCTGACTTGGAATTCTATGCACTTATGATTGGAACTATTAGCAAGCATCCGCAACTACTAATGTTCATTAAGGTAAAACCCAACCATAACATGAAGATATATTGGTCCCCATTCAATCCCGTATGCATCAATTTCTATGCTAGGTTGAAGCTTCTGTCACTCTTGACCTCCAATACATAGTTCTATCAACATACAACTAACCCTATGGTGTGATCCACACGCACGCTCATATGATGGGCACCAAAGGACAGCAACATAACAACAAGCAGATTAAACCAATCATAGCAATTCACCAATTACCGATAGGACAACGAAAATCTACTCAGACATCATAGGATGGCAACACATCATTGGATAATAATATGAAGCATAAAGCACCATGTTCGAGTAGAGGGTACATCGGGTTGCGAGAGAGCGGACCACTGTAGATAGATGGGGGAAGGTGATGAAGATGTTGGTGAAGATGGCGGAGGTGTTGGTGTAGATCATTGTGACAATGAAGGCCCCGGCGGCGTTCCGGCGCCACCGAAGAGAGGGCGAGAGGGCCCCCCTTCTTCTTCTTCTTCCTTGACCTTCTCCCTAGATGGGAGAAGGGTTTCCCCTCTGGTCCATGGCCTCCATGGCGGCGGAGGGGTGAGAGCCCCTCCGAGATTGGATCTGTCTCTCTGTCTCTCTCTTTTCTGCGTCTCAGATTCTAGCCCTTCCCCGTTTCTTATATTCTCGGAGATCCGTAACTCCGATTGGGCTGAAATTTTAACACGATTTCTATCCGGATATTGGCTTTCTTGCGGCGAAAGAAGGGCACCAACCGCCTTACAGGGTGGCAACGAGGGCCCAGGACGCGCCTGACCCCCTGGGGCATGCCCCTCACCCTCATGGGCCCCTCGGGCATCGTCTCGCCTTGATTCCACTTCCCAAAATTCACATATATTCCAAAAAATCTTCGTCAGTTTTTATCCCGTTTGGACTCCGTTTGATATGGATTTTCTGCGAAACAAAAAACATGCAACAAACAAGAACTGGCTGTGGGCACTGGATCAATATGTTAGTCCCCAAAAATAGAATAAAAAGTTGCCAAAAGTATATGAAAGTTGTATAATATTGGCATGGAACAATAAAAAATTATAGATATGATGGAGACGTGTCAGCATCCCCAAGCTTAATTCCTGCTCGTCCTCGAGTAGGTAAATGATAAAAAAGATAATTTTTATGTGGAATGCTACCTAGCATAATCTTGATCATGTAATCTAATCATGGCATGAATATTAAGACACGAGTGATTCAAAGCAATAGTCTATCATTTGACATTAAGACAATAATACTTCAAGCATACTAATAAAGCAATCATGTCTTTTCAAAATAACATGGCCAAAGAAAGTTATCCCTACAAAATCATATGGTCTGTCTATGCTCCATCTTCACCACACAAAGCATTCAAATCTTGCACAACCCTGATGACAAGCCAAGCAATTGTTCCATACTTTTGATGTTCTGAAACCTTTTCAACTTTCACACAATACATGAGCGTGAGCCATGGATATAGCAGTATAGGTGGAATAGAATATGATGGTGGAGGTTGTGTGGAGAAGACAAAAGGGAGAAAGTCTCACATCAACGCGGCTAATCAACGGGCTATGGAGATGCCCATCAATTGATGTCAATGCGAGGAGTAGGGATTGCCATGCAACAGATGCACTAGAGTTGTAAGTGTATGAAAGCTCAAATTGAAACTAAGTGGGTGTGCATCCAACTTGCTTGCTCATGAAGACCTAGGGCACTTGTGGAGGCCCATCGTTGGAATATACAAGCCAAGTTCTATAATGAAAATTCCCACTAGTTTATGAAAGTGATAACCCAAGAGACTCCCTATATGAAGAACATGGTGCTACTCTGAAGCACAAGTGTGGTAAAAGGATAATAACATTGTCCCTTCTCTCTTTTCTCTCATTTTTTCTTTTTTTTCTTTTTTTGTAGGCTTCTTTGGCCTCTTTCTATCTTTTTTTTGGGGTGGGGGGGCTTCTCTGGCCACTTTTATTTTGATAACCTCACATGGGAAAATGTTCTAATAATGATGATCATCACACTTTTATTTACTTACAACTCAATATTACAAGTCGATACTAGAACAATGATATGAGTCTATATGAATGCCTCCGGCGGTGTACCGGGATGTGCAATGATCTAGCGTAGAAATGACATCAAAAAATAGACAAGCCATGAAAACATCATGCTAGCTATCTTACGATCATGCAAAGCAATATGACAATGATGCTCAAGTCATGTATATGAAGATGATGGAAGTTGCATGGCAATATATCTCGGAATGGCTATGGAAATGCCATGGTAGGTAGGTATGGTGGCTGTTTTGAGGAAGATATAAGGAGGCTTATGTGTGATAGATTGTATCATGTCACGGGGTTTGGATGCACCAGCGAAGTTTGCACCGACTCTCAAGGTGAGAAAGGGCAATGCACGGTACCGAAGAGGCTAGCAATGATGGAAGGGTGAGAGTGCGTATAATCCATGGACTCAACATTAGTCATAAAGAACTCACATACTTATTGCAAAAATCTATTAGTCATCGAAACAATGTACTACGCGCATGCTCCTAGGGGGATAAACTGGTAGGAAAAGACCATCGCTCGTCCCCGACCGCCACTCATAAGGAAGACAATCAATAAATACCTCATGCTCCAACTTCGTTACATAACGGTTCGCCATACGTGCATGCTACGGGAATCACAAACTTCAACACAAGTATTTCTACAATCCACAACTACCCATTAGCATGACTCTAATGTCACCATCTTTATATCGCAAAACTATTGCAGGGAATCAAACATATCATATTCAGTGATCTACAAGTTTTATGTAGGATTTTATGACTAACCATGTAAATGACCACTTCCTATCATCTCTCTAAATAGATATAAGTGAAGCAAGAGAGTTTAATTATTTCTACAAAATATATGCCCACGCTCTAACAAATATAAGTGAATCAAAAGAGAATTCTACAAATGGCGGTTTTCTATGTGAAGAGAAACGGACAATCCAAACTTCAAATGATGTAAGTGAAGCACATGAAGCGTTCTATAAAGCCATGCTCAAAAGATATAAGTGAAGTGCAATGAGCATTCTATAAATAAACCATGGAATATCTCATACCAGCATGGTGCATCAAAGAAAAGTGAAAACTAAATGCAAAAGACGCTCCAAGATTTGCACATATCGCATGAACGAAACGAATCTGAAAGCATACTGATACTTGTTGAAGAAAGATGGGATGCCTTCCGGGGCATCCCCAAGCTTAGACGCTTGAGTCTCCTTGAATATTTACTTTGGGTTCCTTGGGCATCCCCAAGCTTGAGCTCTTGCCTCTCCTCCTTCTCCTCACATCGAGACCTCCTCAATTTTCGAACACTTCATCCACACAAAACTCAACAGAAAGCTCGGTAAGATCCGATAGTATAATAAAGCAAATCACTACTCTAAGTACTATTGCAAACCAATTCATATTTTCTTTTTTAATTGTATCTACTGTAATATAACTTTTCCATGTCTTAATCCACTGATAGAAATCGATAGTTTCATCAAAACAAGCAAACTATGCATCAAAAACAGAATCTATCTTAAACAGGATAGTCTGCAGTAATCTGAACATTCACCATACTTCTGGTACTCCAAAAATTCTGAAAAAATTAGGAAAATTAAACAATTTGTATAGGAAGACAGTGCAAAAAGTTTCAGAACCGTTTGACTAAAAAATGTAAAATCGCGCACAACAGCCAAAGTTTCTGTTTTGCACCGCGCAAACCAACAAGCAATGTAAACATCCTAAAGCAGATCTTGGCACATTATTTTTATTTTTAAACTTTATAAAAGCACAAAAAAGAAATAAATGACTCTCTAAAACTTCCGGGTTGTCTCCCTGGTAGCGCTTTCTTTAAAGCCATTAAGCTAGGCATATAGTGCTCAAGTAATGGATCCACCCGGATCCCAAGGTATATCAAAGCCAATTTGAATCAACAATGATTTAGAATTTAGTAGTGAGCACAAAGCAACATATGTCAAGAAATGACGAAGTCTAACTCTCTTCATATGCATCAGCATGTCATACAAGAACAATTCATGAACATCAAGTAAGGGCAAATGCATAGCATAAGAAGTGTCTTGCAATTTTATTGTATTGGAAACATAGAGAGGCGGAGATGTAGTTCCTCTCTCATAATAATTGCAAGTAGGAGCAGAAAGCACATGCATATTATATTCATCAAAATCATCATGTGTGGTATAAAACACAACCCATCAATATAATCCTTAATAAGGGAAAACTTCTCCGATATAGTGTAGTCGGGAGAATTCAAAAAGATAATCGGACTATCATGCGTGGGTGCAATAGCAACAACTTCATGATTAACATAAGGAACTATAGCAAGTTCATCTCCATAAGCATAATTCATATTGGCATCTTGGCCACAAGAATAGCAAGCATCAAGTTCGTCAAAAAGGGATATTTCAAACGAATCAACGGGATCATAGCAATTATCATGGAATTCATCCTTCGGTAGGAATGACGGGACATTAAATAATGTATGAGTTGAAGAGTTTATCTCATTAGAAGGTGGGCACGGGTAGCTAATCCGCTCTTCCTCCTTTTGTTCTTCGCTCTCGTCATCATCTTTTCATCCAATGAGCCCACAGTTTCATCAATTCCTTCTTCCATAGACTCCTACAAAATATTAGTCTCTTCTCGGACAGCGGAGACTTTCTCAATAAATTCATCAATATCATAATTGTATTTATAATTCTCATAGAAATATTTAAGGATAGCTAAATTTTTAGGTCTATAAACTGAATCATCAAAATCTTCAAAATCTTTAAACAAAGATTCAATTTCGCAAGCACCCTTAAAAGCAACAAATTCTTCTATTCGTTCCACATCATAGTAATCATATATACCATTAGCATAAGAAGCTAAGGTTTATCATTAAAATTGCATGAAAAGGGAAGGTGTGGAGCCTTCATCCTAGAGCAACAAGTATAATCATGTCTCAAGCATAGTTGCCGAGCATACCAATGCAACATATAAATTTGATCCCATAATAATTTCCCTTTTTGAGTCAAGCGATAATCCCTAAAGTATTCACGTTGATCCAACGTGTCTCCCATTACATAATTGAATGGGATTTTCTCAAGATTATTAAAGTAGTGCATAATATCTTTCACATAATGAGCATCGAGGGTTTTAGGAGGTTCCCCATCTCCATGAGTAGCAAGTAAACCTAATTTTTTTGGTATTTCGTGTACCATATCCATAACTAAAGATAGAGAATAACTTAGAACAGCAAATAAAATTACTTAGTGATAAAGCAAACAAGCACAGCGAGAATATTCACCCCACGCTATGACTCCCCGGCAACGGCGCCAGAAAAAGGTCTTGATAACCCACATAACCACAAGTAAATTAAACCAATCATAGCAATTCACCAATTACCGACAGGACAACGAAAATCTACTCACACATCATAAGATGGCAACACATCATTGGATAATAATATGAAGCATAAAGCACCATGTTCAGGTAGAGGGTATAGTGGGTTGTGGGAGAGTGGACCACTGTAGATAGATGGGGAAAGGTGATGAAGATGTTGGTGAAGATGACGGAGGTGTTGGTGTAGATCGTTGTGACAATGATGGCCCCGGCGGCGTTTCGGCGCCACCGAAAGAGAGGGTGAGAGGGCCCCTTATTCTCATTCTTCATTGACCTTCTCCCTAGATGGGAGAAGGGTTTCCGCTCTGGTCCATGGCCTCCATGGCGGCGGAGGGGCGAGAGCCCCTCGGAGATTGGATCTGTCTCTCTACCTCTCTCTGTTTTTGCGTTTCAGATTCTGGTCTTTCACCGTTTCTTATATTCCCGGAGATCCGTAACTCCTATTGGGCTGAAATTTTAACACTATTTCTATCTGGATATTGGCTTTCTTGCGGCAAAAGTAGGGCACCAACCACCTTACGGGGTGGCCATAAGGGCTCAGGGCGCGCCTGACCCCTTGGGGCACGCCGTCACTCTCGTGGGCCCCTCGGGCACCGTCTCGTGTTGATTCCACTTCCCAAAATTCACATATATTCCAAAAAAATCTTCGTCATCTTTTATCCCGTTTGGACCCCGTTCGATATGGATTTTCTATGAAACAATAAACATGCAACAAACAGGAACTAGCACTGGGCACTGGATCAATATGTTAGTCTCCAAAAATAGTATAAAAAGTTGCCAAAATTATATGAAAGTTGTATAATATTGGCATGGAACAATCAAAAATTATAGATAGGACGGAGACGTATCAACAGTCATGGAGGAGTTAATGAGGACCACCCTCCCCGCTTTGGAATGCCACCGTCCCTGCCACGGTTCAATTGTATGTTGGATCTTGGTGACCATCGGGCGAAGGTCCCTTTCCAGGATATGGGAATCGCTAATTGATATGTCTCCGCCGTATCTACTTTTCCAAACACTTTTGCCCTTGTTTTGGACTCTAACTTGCATGATTTAAATGGAACTAACCCGGACTGACGCTGTTTTTAGCAGAATTGCCATGGTGTTATTTTTGTGCAGAAATAAAAGTTCTCGGAATGACCTGAAAATCAACGGAGAATTATTTTGGAATACATAAAAAATACTGGAAGGAAGATCTACGTCAGGGGGGCTCCACCTGTCCACGAGGGTGGGGGGTGCGCCCCCTCCCTCATGGGCCCCCTGACGCTCCACCGACCTCAACCCTAACTCCATATATTCACTTTCGAGGAAAAAACCAGGGAGAAGGATTCATCGCGTTTTACGATACGGAGCCGCCGCCAAGCCCTAAACTCTCTCGAGAGGGCTGATATGGAGTCCGTCCGGGGCTCCGGAGAGGGGAATCCGTTGCCATCGTCATCATCAACCTTCCTCCATCACCAATTTCATGATGCTCACCGCTGTGTGTGAGTAATTCCATCGTAGGCTTGCTGGACGGTGTTGGGTTGGATGAGATTTATCATGTAATCAAGTTAGTTTTGTTAGGGTTTGATCCCAAGTATCCACTATGTTTTGAGATTGATGTTGCTATGACTTTGCTATGCTTAATGCTTGTCACTAGGGCCCGAGTGCCATGATTTTAGATCTGAACCTATTATGTTTTCATCAATATATGAGAGTTCTTAATCCTATCTTGCAACTCTATAGTCACCTACTATGTGTTATGATCCGGCAACCCCGGAGTGACAATAGTCAGGACCACTCCCGGTGATGACCGTAGTTTGAGGAGTTCATGTATTCACTATCTGTTAATGCTTTGTTCCGGTACTCTATTAAAAGGAGGCCTTAATATCCCTTAGTTTCCAATAGGACCCCGCTTCCACGGGAGGGTAGGACAAAAGATGTCATGCAAGTTCTTTTCCATAAGCACGTATGACTATATTCAGAATACATGCCTACATTACATTGATGAATTGGAGCTAGTTCTGTGTCACCCTATGTTATGATTGTTACATGATTAACCGCATCCGGCATAATTCTCCATCACCGATCCATTGCCTATGAGCTCTCCATATATTGTTTTTTGCTTATTTACTTTTCTGTTGCTATTGTTATCATCACTACAAAACACCAAAAAATTACTTTTGCTACCGTTACCTTTTACCACCATTACCACTACTATCATATTACTTTGCTACTAAACACTTTGCTGCAGATATTAAGTTTCCACGTGTGGTTGAATTGCAACTCAGCTGCTAATACTTGAGAATATTCTTTGGCTCCCCTTGTGTCGAATCAATAAATTTGGGTTGAATACTCTACCCTCGAAAACTGTTGTGATCCCCTATACTTGTGGTTTATCAAGACTATTTTCTGGCGCCATTGCCGGGGAGCATAGCTCTATTCTTTGAGTCACTTGGGATTTATATCTGCTTATCATTATGAAGAACTTGAAAGACGCGAAAACAAAAATTTATCCCTCAACTACGAGGGGAGGTAAGGAACTGCCATCTAGCTCTGCACTTGATTCACCTTCTGTTTTGAGTAAGCTTGCGACACCTAGACCTACTTTTGCTATTAATTCTGATATGTCGCATGTTATTGATGATGTCACTTATGCTATGCATGATACTTATGATGAAACTACTTCTATGCTTGATACTGCTGTGCCACTTGGTGAATTTCTTGATGAACAACTTGCTAGGGCTAGAGAGAATGATATTATTGAAACTGATAATATTGATGAAAGTGATGATGAAGACTCTCCCCCTAGATATGAATTACCTATTGTGCCTGAGGTCTATGTTATGGATGAAGAAACTGCTAGAGATTTTCTTGCTTGCAATGATAGGAGTGATCTTAAGAAACTATTAGCTAAGCTGAAACAAAAAACTTTGATTGCTAGAATGAAATATGATCCTGCTTATGCTACTTCACCTATCTTTGTTACTGATAAGGATTATGATTTCTCTGTTGATCCTGAGATAATTACTTTAGTTGAATCTGATCCTCTCTATGGCTATGAATCTGAAACTGTTGTGGCACATCTTACTAAATTAAATGATATAGCTACCCTGTTCACTAATGATGAGAAAACTCGCTATTATTATATCCTTAAATTATTTCCGTAGTCATTAAAGGGTGATGCTAAGATATGGTTTAATTCTCTAGATCCTAGTTGTGTGCATAGTCCCCTGGATATGATTTATTACTTCTGTGCTAAATATTTCCCCGCTCATAAGAAACAAGCTGATTTAAGGGAAATATATAATTTTGTGCAAAATTGAAGAAGAGAGTCTCCCACAAGCTTGGGGGACGCTTCTCCAATTACTTAATGCTTTGCCTGATCATCCTCTCAAGAAAAATGAAATACTTGATGTCTTTTATAATGGACTAACCGATGCTTCCAGAGACTACCTGGATAGTTGTGCTGGTTGTGTTTTCAGGGAAAGAACACCAGACGAAGCTGAAATTCTATTGAATAATATGTTGACCAATGAAAATAATTGGACACTTCCTGATCCAATCCCTGATCCAATTCTTGAACCAACTCCTGAGCCAACTCCGAAGAAAAGGGGTATTCTATTTGTCAGTCCTGAAGATATGCAAGAGGCAAAGAAATCTATGAAAGAAAAAGGTATTAAAGCTGAAGATGTTAAGAATTTACCTCCTATTGAAAAATACATGGTCTTAGTTTACCGCTTGTTGAAGAAGTACATGGTCTTGATAACCCGACATAGGTAGTAAAGGTAAATTCTCTCTATAGATATGATAAAGCTGAAATCCCATTTACTAAGTTTGCTAGCCCATGCTTGGATGAGTTTGATGACTTTATGGTTAAACAAGAAAACTTCAATGCTTATTTTGGTAGAGAATTAAAATGCAATGCTGATATGCTTGAACACTTGGGTGATTATATGGCTAATGTTAAAGGTGAACTAAAACTTATTAGTAAACATGCTTCTATGGTTACCACTCAAGTAGAACAAGTACTTAAAGCTCAGAATGATTTGCTCAATGAATTAAATAATAAGAAGAATGATAATGCTATTAGAGTTATGACTAGAGGTGGTAAAATGACTCAGGAACCTTTGTATCCTGAGGGCCATCCTAAGAGAATTGAGCAAGATTCTCAGAGAGATAATATTGATGCACCTAGTCCTTCTAAAAGGAAGAGAAAGAAAAATGGTAGGACTTTGCATGCTTCTAGTGAACCTGTTATTGACACACCTAAGAATCCCAATGATATTTCTATTTCTGATGCTGAAACACAATATGCTAATGAACATGAACCTAGTAATAATGTTAATGATGATGTTCATGTTGATGCCCAACCTAGCAATGATAATGATGTAGAGATTGAACCTGCTGTTGATCTTGATAACCCACAATCAAAGAATCAACGTTATGATAAGAGAGACTTTGTTGCTAGGAAGCACGGTAAAGAAAGAGAATCATGGGTTCAGAAACCCATACCTTTTCCTCCTAAACCATTCAAGAAAAAGGATGATGAGGATTTTGAGTGCTTTGCTGAAATGATTAGACCTATCTTTTTGCGTATGCGTTTGACCGATATGCTTAAAATGAATCCTTATGCTAAATATATGAAAGAAATTGTTACAAGTAAAAGAAAGATAACGGAAGCTGAAATTTCCACCATGTTTGCTAATTATACTTTTAAGGGTGGAATACCAAAGAAACTTGGGGATCCCGGAGTACCAACTATGCCATGCTCCATTAAAAGAAACTATGTTAAAATTGCTTTATGTGATCTTGGAGCCGGTGTTAGTGTTATGCCTCTCTCTTTATATCGTAGACTTGATTTGAATAAGTTGACACCTACTGAAATATCTTTGCAAATGGCTGATAAATCAACTGCTATACCTATCGGTATCTGTGAGGATGTGCCTATTGTGGTTGCAAACGTTACTATTTTAACGAACTTTGTTATTCTTGATATTCCCGAGGACGATAGTATGTCTATTATTCTTGGAAGACCCCTTTTGAATACTGCAGGGGCTATTATTGATTGCACCAAAGGCAATGTCATTTTTCATGTTAATGGTAATGAGCATACGGTACACTTTCCGAGGAAACAACCTCAAGTTCATAGTATAAACTCTATTGGAAAAATTCCATCGATTATTTTTGGAGGTTTTGAATTTCCTCTTCCTACTGTCAAGAAGAAATATGATATTCTTATTGTTGGGGATGTGTATATCCCCGTTGAGGTAACCTAGTGTTATTCGAAAATTCTCCGGTTCCATGTTATTCGGAATGAGTTTGTTAACAAGACCTGATCAACCTTGTTAGTGGATTCCTTTTGATGAGCATGAGATGGATGAATTTAGAAAACACAACTCTCTGTACCCTCTTTTTACTTTCTGTTATTTATGTTAAATAAAGCAAATAGTAATTTATGTCTGTTTTCTGAATTATCCATGCAATAAAAAATACCCCGAAAATAAAAGTTCTCTCAATGCCATGAAATTTAAATATGATTTTTTCTGAAATTTAAAGCTGGATGAGATTTGTGATGTAATCGAGTTAGTTTTGTTAGCGTTTGATCCCTAGTATCCACTATGTTCTGAGATTGATGTTGCTATGACTTTGCTATGCTTAATGATTCTCACTATGGCCCGAGTGCCATGATTTCAGATCTCAATCTATTATGTTTTCATCAATATATGAGAGTTCTTAATCCTATCTTGCAACTCTATAGTCACCTACTATGTGTTATGATCCGGCAACCCCGAAGTGACAATAGTCGGGACCACTCCCGGTGATGACCGTAGTTTGAGGAGTTCATGTATTCACTATGTGTTGATGCTTTGTTCCGGTACTCTATTAAAAGGAGGCCTTAATATCCCTTAGTTTCCAATAGGACCCCACTGCCACGGGAGGGTAGGACAAAAGATGTCATGCAAGTTCTTTTCCATAAGCATGTATGACTACATTCAGAATACATGCCTACATTACATTGATGAATTGGAGCTAGTTCTGTGTCACCCTATGTTATGATTGTTACATGAGGAACCGCATCTGGCATAATTCTCCATCACCGATCCATTGCCTACGATCTCTCCATATATTGTTCTTCACTTATTTCCTTTTTTGTTGCTATTGTTATCATCACTACAAAACACCAAAAATATTACTTTTGCTACCGTTACCTTTTACCACCATTACCACTACTATCATATTACTTTGCTACTAAACACTTTGCTGGAGATATTAAGTTTCTAGGTGTGGTTGAATTGACAACTCAGCTGCTAATACTTCAGAATATTCTTCGGCTCCCCTTGTGTCGAATCAATAAATTTGGGTTGAATACTCTACCCTCGAAAACTGTTGTGATCCCCTATACTTGTGGGTTATCACTAATCGTCATGCCTAGGTAGGTTGTATGGAAGGAACCCAAGTGGCAATTAAGCCGGTTCACAATTCGATGCTTCTCCAAGTCAAATTAGCCCATCACCATGACCTCGCTCTTGATCAATATGGATGTCCATGGTTCCGCTATTGATCATTGAACGAAAGGGAGTTGTGTTCATGTCTATGTTTTACCAAACCTACATGGTCATAAACTTAAGGGAATCATGATCTTTTGAGTGTTAGTGGAGTGAGAGTTATGAGAAAATATTCTTGAAATAGTTCTGGGAATATAAGAAATAGTTTTGAGAGAGTTCTGAAAGTGTTTCAGATGTTTCCAGAAATGTTTTGGGAGGTTCTGGGAAGGTCCTAGGAACTTTTGGTGATGTCTAGAAGGTTAAGGAACCTTCCGAATAAATCCAAAGGGCCCCTAATGTGAGGATGCATTAGCTGGGCCGAGGGGTAAGGCCCATGAAGCCTTAGGTTGTAACGACCCAAGGCCGACGCTCCAGATGCCTTCCATGTTTTGCGTATCATCTGTGTTAATTATTTGTTTGTTGCATTCATCATGTCATCATTTTCATTGCATTGGCACTCCGTTGCTGTCATGTTTTCTAAAGCTTGCATCCATTCGTAGTTGCCATGTTCCCCCTTGCCTTCGTTGACCGTTCGAAGACCAACCGGGTTTTCAATTCCCTCATGTAAAACCACCCAACCTCTCTATATGGCAACCCCTCGTGTGCGTCCGAAAGTTATCCCAAACCCGAGCCGGGCAGTCGTCGCCATTGGATTCGAATTATCCCCAAACATCCCTAAAATATCTTCAGTTTCTTATTTGGACTACCCTAACCTTTTTATCTCGACCGTATGATTACGATCGGAGGGACCGAATGGCCCCTAAGCCTAGTCCACCTGCTATATATATACCGGATCAACCCTAGTCCAATCCATCCATCCCGTCTCCACCGCCAGCCGACCAACTCCCTCCTTCCTCGGGATCCTCCTAGATCCACTGAACCAGCCACCTTCTCCTTGATCCAAATCCTCCCCTGTCTAGACGCCGCCTCCACCCTCTCCATTTCCATCGGGATCACCAGCAAGCCAACCACTAGCACTCACCTACAGATCCGCAAATCGATCTATCAAACAGCCATGAGGGCCTCCTCTGCCTTCCTGCTCTGTCTAGATCAGAGCCCGAGCGAGAAGATCTCGCTCCCGAACCAGCACACTCATCGGCTCCTCTCCGAGCACCTTGCCACCAACCCTCATCGGCCATCGGAGCCCTCGTCGTCCGCGATCGCCCCTTGCTCCTCTTCCTTCTTCCTTTTTCTCTAGCTCTTCTTTCCTTCTCTTTCTCTCTGTCTGACATCTCACCGTGCACAGGAACGCCATGATCGAGCCGAGCTTGAGCTCGAGCTTGGGTTGATCCGCCCGTCTTCGTCCAGCTTCTTCCGCTAGGAACACCACTGCGTCGACTGCCGTCTTCCTCGCCCACACTCGCTTCCACAAGGACCCGAAGAGCTTCTTCCTCGACGTCCACCTTGCTTGCATGCGACGTCGCTGCTGCTTGAGCCCCAAGTCCGGCCACTGCAGGTGTTGCCCCTGCGTCCTGCTCGTTTGTGCTTGGAGACAAACACGACGAGCGCGCCCGCTCGCGTTGACCTTGCCCTGCCTCGCCAATTACTATATAACCGTAGCTCCGAATTAAATAAAGTTTATATGTAAATGGGGTAGAAAAATGCATAGTTTTTCCTCATGCACTTACTTTGCATGCTTAACAACAATAAAATATGGTTTAAGGCAGAACCGTACCAAATTCATAAATTGCATATGAGGATTTTCCAGAAATCTTGTTTGTTGTTTCCGGCCTCATTTAAACTTGCATAGATAGGTAGTTTAATTATGCTTCACCTCTTGCCATGTTTAACAACATTTAATATTGTTGGGTTCATAAATGAGGGTGAACTAAATAATTTGAATGTGTTGTTTCGTCAATATGTAACTCGTTGCATATTGAGCTCCACTTAATTTGTAGTATTGTTTGTTGCACTTTGCCATGCCATGCATCTTTAAACCGGGCATGCATCATACTTGGTTGTGCATCATGTCATGTTTATGCTTGTTTGTTTACCATGTTGTTTGCTTCTTTCCGGCTGCGCTTCTCCTTGATAGTTCCAGTTGATTTATGATTGTGAGGACTTTTCGACTACTTTGGTTATTATACTTCATGGATTCAGTCTTCTTCCTAGTGGGATTTCAGGCAAGATGACCGTTACTCTGGATACCACTACTATCTTTTCTTTGCTAGTTGTCTCGATGCTATCACTATGTCGTGCTACCTACCACTTGTTTCTCAAGACTCCCAAATTGCCTTGATAGCCTCTAACCTTTTTCACCATCCTAGCAAACCGTTGTTTGGCTATGTTACCGCTTTGCTCAGGCCGTCTTATAGCATTGCTAGTTGCAGGTGCAGTTGCAGGTTGTTCCATGTTGGGACATGGATATCATGGGATATCACAATATCTCTTATTTAATTAATACATATATATATACTTGGTAATGGGTGAAAGGCTTGGCCTTTTGCCTAGTCTTTTGTTCCACTCTTGTCGCCCTAGTTTCCGTCATACCGGTGTTATGTTCCTTGATTTTGCGTCCCTAACATGATGAGGGTTCATGGGCCTCTCTTGACAGTTCACTTTGAATAAAACTCTTCCAGCAAGGCCCAACATTTGTTTTACCATTTGCCTAATAACAACTAAAACTTGCATAGGGATCGGCTAGCACCAAAGGATAATTAATCAACCCCCCAGGACAGTGCTCCTTTGAGTGTTGGTCCAAACCGGGTGATGTCTGATGCCCCTTGGGCAACCAGGGTCTCAGCCAACTCAACGTCTGTCCCATCCGGTGTGCCCTGAGAACGAGATACGTGCGGCTCATATCGGGATTTGTCGGCACATCGGGCGGTCTTGCTGGTTTTGTTTTACCATTGTCGAAATGTCTTGTTGATAACCCAAAGGTATAGGGGATTGCAACAGTTTTCGAGGGTAGAGTATTCAACCCAAATTTATTGATTAGACACAAGAGGAGCCAAAGAATATTCTCAAGTATTAACAGCTGAGTTGTCAATTCAACCACACCTGGAAACTTAATATCTGCAGCAAAGTGTTTAGTAGCAAAGTAATATGATAGTGGTGATAACGGTAGCAAAAGGTAACAATAGTAAAAGTAATGTTTTTGGTATTTTGTAGGGATGATAGCAATAGCAACGAAAAAGTAAATAAGCGAAGAACAATATATGTAAAGCTCGTAGGCAATGGATCAGTGATGGAGAATTATGCCGGATGCGGTTCATCATGTAACAGTCATAACCTAGAGTGACATAGAACTAGCTCCAGTTCATTGATATAATGTAGGCATGTATTCCGAATATAGTCATACGTGCTTATGGAAAAGAACTTGCATGACATCTTTTGTCCTACCCTCCCGTGGTAGCGGGGTCCTTACGGAAACTAAGGGATATTAAGGCCTCCTTTTAATAGAGAACCGGAACAAAGCATTAACACATAGTGAATACATGAACTCCTCAAACTACGGTCATCACCGGTAAGTATCCCGATTATTGTCACTTCGGGGTAAATGGATCATAACACATAATAGGTGACTATAGACTTGCAAGATAGGATCAAGAACACTCATATATTGATGAAAACATAATAGGTTCAGATCTGAAATCATGGCACTCGAGCCCTAGTGACAAGCATTAAGCATAGCAAAGTCATAGCAACATCAATCTCAGAACATAGTGGACACTAGGGATCAAACCCTAACAAAACTAACTCGATTACATGATAGATCCCATCCAACCCATCACCGTCCAGCAAGCCTACGATAGAATTACTCACGCACGGTGGTGAGCATCATGAAATTGGTGATGGAGGATGGTTGATGATGACGATGGCGATGGATTCCCCTCTCCGGAGCCCCGAACGGACTCCAGATCAGCCCTCCCGAGAGGTTTTAGGGCTTCGCGGCGGCTCCGTATCGTAAGACATGATGATTTCTTCTCTCTGATTTTTTCTCCCCTAAACTCAATATATGGAGTTGGAGTTGGAGTCGGAGAGGCAATAGGGGGCCCACGAGGTAGGGGGCGTGCCCTAGGGGGGCAGGCGCGCCCCCACCCTCGTGGAGAGGTGGTGGGCCCCCTGGCCTTCATCTTTTGTAGGTATTTTTCTTATTTTCTGAAAAGTGGCTCCGTGAAGTTTCAGGTCATTCTGAGAATGTTTGTTTCTGCACATAAATAACACCATGGTAATTCTGTTGAAAACAACGTCAGTCCGGGTTAGTTCCATTCAAATCATGCAAGTTAGAGTCCAAAACAAGGGCAACAGTGTTTGGAAAAGTAGATACGACGGAGACGTATCAACTCCCCCAAGCTTAAACCTTTGCTTGTCCTCAAGCAATTCAGTTGATAAACTGAAAGTGATAAATAAAATTTTTTACAAACTCTATTTGCTCTTGTTGTTGTAAATATGTAAAGCCAACATTCAAGTTTTCAGCAAAGATTATAACTAACCACATTTGCAATAACGCATAGGTCTCAAGTTTACTCATATCAATAGCATAATCAACTAGCGAGCCATAATAATAAATCTCGGATGACAACACTTTCTCAAAACAATCATAATATGATATAACAAGATGGTATCTCGCTAGCCCTTTCTGAGACCGCAAAACATAAATGCAGAGCACCTTTAAAGACCAAGGACTAACTAGACATTGTAATTCATGGTAAAAGAGATCCAGTCAAGTCATACTCAATGTAAACTAACAGTAATGAATGCAAATGACAGCGATGCTCTCAAACTGGTGCTTTTTAATAAGAGGATGATGACTTAGCATAAAAGTAAATAGATAGGCCCTTCGCAGAGGGAAGCGGGGATTTGTGGAGGTGCCAGATCTCGGTTTTGAAACAGAGGTGAATAATATTTTGAGCGGTATACTTTCATTGTCAACATAACAACCAAGAGATGGCGATATCTTCCATGCTACACACATTATAGGCGGTTCCCAAACAGTATGGTAAAGTTTGTACTCCCCTTTCCACCAACAAGCATCAATCCATGGCTTGCTCGAAACAACGAGTGCCTCCAACTAACAAGAGTCCCAGGGGGAGTTTTGTTTGCAATTATTTTGATTTAGTTTGCATAAAGCATGGGACCGGGCATCCTGGTGACCAGCCATTTATCTCATGAGTGAGGAGCAGAGTCCACTCCTCTTGAGAATAACCCGCCTAACATGGAAGATACAGGCAGGCCTAGTTGATACATGAGCTATTCGAGCATACAAAACAGGATATGTATTTGAAGGTTTAGAGTTTGGCACATAAAAATTTACTTGGAACGGCAGGTAGATACCGTATATAGGTAGGTATAGTGGACTCATGTGGAATAACTTTGGGGTTTAAGGGATTGGATGCAAAAGCAGTATTCCCGCTTAGTACAGGTGAAGGCTAGCAAAAGACTGGGAAGAGACCAGCTAGAGAGTGACAACAGTCATGAACATGCATTAAAATTAATCAACACCGAATGCAAGCATGAGTAGGATATAATCCACCATGAACATAAATATCGTGAAGGCTATGTTGATTTTGTTTCAACTACATGCGTGAACATGTGCCAAGTCAAGTCACTTAAATCATTCAGAGGAGGATACCACCCTATCATACCACATCATAACCATTTTAATAGCATGTTGGCACACAAGGTAAACCATTATAACTCATAGCTAATCAAGCATGGCATAAGAAACTATGATCTCTAGTTGTCATTGCAAACATGTTTATTCATAATAGGCTGAATCAAGAACGATGAACTAATCATATTTAGAAAAACAAAAGAGGTCGAGTTCATACCATCTTTTCTCATCTCAGTCAGTCCATCATATATCATCATAATTGCCTTTCACTTGCGCGATCGAATGATGCGAATAATAATAATAGCGCACGTGCATTGGACTAAGCTGGAATCTGCAAGCATTCAATAAACAGGGGAAGACAAGGCAATATGGGCTCCTTTGTTAGATAAACAATAATGCATATAAGAGCCACTTGAACAATTTAATTATGGTCTTCTCCTATCGACCCCCAAAGAAAAGAAAAGAAATAAAACTATTTACACAGGAAAGCTCCCAACAAGCAAAAGAAGAATAGGAAATCTTTTTGGGTTTTCTTTTTAATTACTACTACAAGCATGGAAAGTAAATTAATTAAAAGCTACAACTATTTTTTTGGTTTTTCTTAAGGTTTATTAAACACACAAGAAGAAAGCATAAAAAGGGAAATAAACTAGCATGGATGATACAATGAAAAAGTATGAGCACCGACATCTAGCAATGAGTGTGTGGGCATAAATGTAATGTCGGTGGGAAATACGTAATCCCCCAAGCTTAGGCTTTTGGCCTAAGTTGGTCTATGGCCATGGCTGGCCTGGCAGATATCCATAATAGTAGCTGGGGTCGTACTGCGATGTAGCGGCTATCGCTGCTGAGCTGCAGCTTGGCGATGAGCGGCCTCCGCTCTCCTCTCGTACTGATCATCTGCCTCCTCTCTGGTAAGAGTATATCTTCCTCTTGCCTGATAATCAAAGAAGGCAGGAGCAGGGAGAGTAATACGGACAGCACGACGTCTGTCAAAGATTAGTCGATACTAGAGAGGTGATTCATTCCTCTCGACAAACTGGTGGTGAACCATAGCATTAAAATCTAAATAAGCAGGAGGTAATTCAATATCATCTTTGTGTATGGCTACACCAAGAAAATTAGCTATGCGGGTTGCATAAAGTCCACCAAAGAAATCTCCATTAAATCTATTAAGATGCAACCTACGTGCAACAATGGCTCCCAAATTATAAGATTTGTCTCCCAACACAACACTCCGAAGAATACTGAGGTCAGGGACACACATGTGACATGCCTCATCCTTACCCTTAATGCATCTACCTATGAAGAGAGCAAAATAATGTATAGAAGGAAAGTGAATGCTCCCTATGGTACCTTGTGTAATATCTCTAGATTCTCCTACCGTTATGCTAGCAAGAAAATCTCTAAATTCATATTTGCGAGGATCCCTTATACTACCCCATTGTGGAAGTTTGCAAGCAGTGGTAAAATCCTCTAAGTCCATAGTGTAAGAATTATCATAAAGATCAAACAGGACAGTTGGAGAATTACATGAAGTTGAAAATTCAAACCTCCTCACAAAGGTACTGGTGAGGTTGTGATACTGGCTGCACTTCTCTTCCTCGAAGCTCACAAGATCAGCGTTACACAAATATGCATTGAATTCTTCCTTAATTCCCGCTCGATCCATAAAGTTCTCAGAAGGCCATTCACAAGGACGCACTGGAGCGTATCTTGGTGGCTCGTCATCAGCATCACGCATTGCAAGCCTGGGTCCTTGCTTCCTTGAAGAACCACCTTGGAACATTTTCCTAAGCATATTTCTTCCTCTGAAAAATTCTGAATTTTTTTAGTAACTTCAAAATAAAGGTAAACCAAACTCAATAATATTGGTAGCAACTACTCCTAAAGTGCCTAGGGCCTACATCATGCATCAAAACTACTTGGAACCATATAAATTTGACATGCAAGCTCAAGAACAGGGTCACCTAAGCAGCAAAAATTTGCAATGAATAAAGCACTAGAACAAAAACTAATTGGACCAATGGAGGAGTCACATACCAAGGAACAATCTCCCCAAGCAGTTTTGTGAGAGGTGCTTTGAGAAATGAGATCAAAAATGGTAGCAAAGTGAGCTAGAACTCATGCTTGAGTTGGATATTCATGTTTGGGGGAGGAAGAAGGAGTGTATGGGTGAAAGGATAAGTGGAGGAGGCCACCGTGGGCCCACGAGGCAGGGGCGCGCCCTCCACCCTCGTGGGCAGGTGGTTGACCCCCGTGTTGTGTTCTCAGTGCCAAATATTCTCAAATATTCTAGAAAAAATCATATTTAAATTTCAGGGCATTTGGAGAACTTTTATTTTCGAGGTATTTTTATATTTCACGGATAATTAGATAACAAATAGAAAAATATTTATTTTTATTTTATTTAATATAAATAACAGAAAGTAAAAGTGGGGTACAGAAGGTTGTGCCTTCTAGTTTCATCCATCTCATGATCATCAAAAGGAATCCACTAACAAGGTTGATCAAGTCTTGTTAACGAACTCATTTCGAATAACATGGAACCGGAGAAATTTCAAATAACACAATGTTACCTCAACGGGAATATGCACATCCCCAATAATAAGAATATCATATTTCTTCTTGACAGTAGGAAGAGGAAATTCAAAACCTCCAAATATAATCGATGGAATTTTTCCAATAGAGTTGATACTATGAACTTGAGGTTGTTTCCTCGGAAAGTGTACCGTGTGCTCATTACCATTAACATGAAAAGTGACATTGCCTTTAGTGCAATCAATAACAGCCCCTGCAGTATTCAAAAAGGGTCTTCCAAGAATAATAGACATATTATCGTCCTCGGGAATATCAAGAATAACAAAGTCCGTTAAAATAGTAACGTTTGCAACTACAATAGGCACATCCTCACAAATACCTACAGGTATAGCAGTTGATTTATCAGCCATTTGCAAAGATATTTTAGTAGGTGTCAACTTATTCAAATCAAGTCTACGATATAAAGAGAGAGGCATAACACTAACACCGGCTCCAAGATCAAATAAAGCAGTTTTAACATAGTTTCTTTTAATGGATCATGGTATAGAGGGTACTCCTGGATCTCCAAGTTTCTTTGGTATTCCACCCTTAAAAGTATGATTAGCAAGCAAGGTGGAAATTTTAGCTTCCGGTATCTTTTTTTTATTTGTAATAATATCTTTCATGTACTTAGCATAAGGATTGGTTTTGAGCATATCAGTTAATCGCATATGCAAAAAGATAGGTCTAATCATTTCAGCAAAGCGCTCAAAATCCTCATCATCCTTTTTCTTGGATGGTTTGGGAGGAAAAGGCATGGGTTTGTGAACCCAAGGCTCTCTTTCTTTACCATGTTTCCTAGCAACAAAGTCTATCTTATCATAACGTTGATTCTTTGATTGTGGGTTATGAAGATCAACAGTAGGTTCAATTTCTATATCATTATCATTACTAGGTTGAGCATCATCATGAACATTATTATTAGCATTATCACTAGTTTCAGGTTCATTACCAGATTGAGTTTCAGCATCAGAAATAGAAATATCATTTGGATTCTCAGGTGTTTCAACAATAGGATCACTAGAAGCATGCAAAGTCCTATCATTTTTCTTTTTCGTATTTTTAGAAGAACTAGGTACATCTATGTTATTTCTCTGAGAATCTTGCTCAATTCTCTTAGGGTGGCCTTCAGGATACAAAGGTTCCTGAGTCATTCTGCCAGTTCTAGTAGCCACTCTAACAGCATTATCATTATCTTTACTATTCAATTCATTGAGCAAATCATTTTGAGCTTTAAGTACTTGTTCTACTTGAGTGGTAACCATAGAAGCATGTTTATTAATAAGTTTAAGTTCACCTTTAACATTAGCCATATAATCACCCAAGTGTTCAAGCATATTTGAATTGTATTTCAATTGTCTACCAAAATAAGCATTAAAGTCTTCTTGCTTAGACATAAATTTATCAAACTCATCTAAGCATGGGCTAGCAAATTTAGTAAATGGGATTTCAGCTTTATCATATCTATAGAGAGAATTTACCTTTACTACCTGTGTCGGGTTATCAAGACCATGAGTTTCTTCAATAGGTGAAGGATTAAGATTATATGTTTCTTCAATAGGCCGTAAATTAAGACCATGTATTTGTTCAATAGGAGGTAAATTCTTAACATCTTCAGCTTTAATACCTTTTTCTTTCATAGATTTCTTTGCCTCTTGCATATCTTCAGGACTGAGAAATAGAATACCCCTCTTCTTCGGAGTTGGTTTAGGAATAGGCTCAGGAATTGTCTCTGGAGGTGTCCAATTATTTTCATTTGTCAACATGTTATTAAATAGAATTTCAGCTTCATCTGGTGTTCTTTCCCAGAAAACAGAACCAGCACAACTATCTAGGTAATCTCTGGAGGCATCGGTTAGTCCATTATTAAAGATATCAAGTATTTCATTTTTCTTGAGAGGATGATCAGGCAAAGCATTAAGTAATTGGAGAAGCATCCCCCAAGCTTGTGGGAGACTCTCTTCTTCAATTTGCACAAAATTATATGTATCCCTTAAAGCAGCTTGTTTCTTATGAGGAGGCAAATATTTAGCAGAGAAGTAATAAATCATATCCTGGGGACTACGCACACAACCAGGATCAAGAGAATTAAACCATATCTTAGCATCACCTTTTAATGAGATCGGAAATATTTGAAGGATATAAAAGTAATGAGTTCTCTCGTCTTTGGTGAACAGGTTGGCTATATCATTCAATTTAGTAAGATGTGTCACAACAGTTTCAGATTCATAACCATGAAAAGGATCAGATTCAACAAAAGTAATTATATCAGGATCAATAGAGAATTCATAATCCTTATCAGTAACAAAGATAGGTGAAGTAGCAAAAGCAGGGTCAGGTTTCATTCTAGCATTTATAGATTGCTTACTCCATTTAGCTAATAACCTTTTGAGTTCATTTCTATTTTTGCAAGGTAAAATAGCTAAAGAAGCTTCTTGATCAAAAACACAACCCTTAGGAATAACAAGTGATTCTTCATCATCACTTTCATCAGTATCATCAGATTTAATATTTTCACTCTAGCCCTAGCAAGTTGTTCATCAAGAAACTAACTAAGTGGCATAGTAGTATCAGGCATAGAGGTAGTTTTATCATAAGTATCATGCATAGCAGAAGTGGCATCATCAATAACATGCGACATATCAGAACGAATAGCAGAAGCACGTGTAGGTGTCGCAAGCTTTCTCATAACAGAAGGTGAATCAAGTGCAGAGCTAGATGGCAGTTCCATACCTCCACTCGTAGTTGAGGGATAGATCTTGGTTTTTGGATCTCTCAAGTTCTTCATAATGATAAGCAGATATATATCCCAAGTGACTCAAAGAATAGAGCTATGCTCCCCCGCAACGGTGCCAGAAAATAGTCTTGATAACCCACAAGTATAGGGGATCGCAACAGTTTTCGAGGGTAGAGTATTCAACCCAAATTTATTGATTCGACACAAGGGGAGCCAAAGAATATTCTCAAGTATTAGCAGCTGAGTTGTCAATTCAACCACACCTGGAAACTTAATATCTGCAGCAAAGTGTTTAGTAGAAAATCAATATGGTAGTGGTGATAACGGTAGCAAAAGGTAACAATAGTAAAAGTAATGTTTTTGGTATTTTGTAGTGATGATAGCAATAGAAACGTAAAAGTAAATAAGCGAAGAACAATATATGGAAAGCTCGTAGGTAATGGATCAGTGATGGAGAATTATGCTGGATGCGGTTCATCATGTAACAGTCATAGGGTGACACAGAACTAGCTCCAGTTCATTGATATAATGTAGGCATGTATTCCGAATATAGTCATACGTGCTTATGGAAAAGAACTTGCATGACATCTTTTGTCCTACCCTCCCGTGGCAGCGGGGTCCTTACGGAAACTAAGGGATATTAAGGCCTCCTTTTACGGAAACTAAAGCATTAACACATAGTGAATACATGAACTCCTCAAACTACGGTCATCACCGGTAAGTATCCCGATTATTATCACTTCGGGGTTAACAGATCATAACACATAATAGGTGACTATACACTTGCAAGATAGGATCAAGAACACTCATATATTGATGAAAACATAATAGGTTCAGATCTTAAATCACGACACTCGGGCCCTAGTGACAAGCATTAAGCATAGCAAAGTCATAGCAATATCAATCTCAGAACATAGTGGACACTAGGGATCAAACCCTAACAAAACTAACTCGATTACATGATAGATCCCATCCAACCCATCACTGTCCAGCAAGCCTACGATGGAATTACTCATGCACGGCGGTGAGCATCATGAAATTGGTGATGGAGGATGGTTGATGATGACAATTGCGACAGATTCCCCTCTCCGGAGCCCTGAACGGACTCCAGACCAGCCCTCCCAAGAGGTTTTAGGGCTTGGTGACGGCTCCGTATCGTAAAACGTGATGATTTCTTCTCTCCAATTTTTATCTCCCCGAAACTCAATATATGGAGTTGGAGTTGGAGTTGGAGAGGCAACAGGGGGCCAATGAGGTAGGGGGGCGCGCCCTAGGGGGGCAGCTGTAACATCCCAAATTTTCAATTTGGAATGTTATACATTAGATCATCACTGCATATCATATTCTTTTGCTTTTGGTTTGATCCTAGAAATTCTACGCAACTCAAGGACCCTCGGAGAGAGTTGGGGATTTCGTTATTTTCATATTTGAGTTTTCTCAAATTTTGAAAATAGGATCATTTGATTTTATTTATTTTATCTTCACTTATTTCTATTATAAAAATATGAGAGAGGGAATAAAATGACTTTCCCAAAATAAAGAAATATTGAGGATTTAATAATAAAATCAAATAAGATTTTATTTTGGAGTTATTTGCTATTTTATGTGAATTTAGGAAAAATGTGTGTTTTTCAAAATTGCGTTTAGGCCCCAAAAAATGTTCATCCTGTGAGGCTTGATTTTATAAGTCGGGGAAAATTTATTTTAGGATTTTTGGAGACTGTTTAGTATTTTTTATTTGTTTTTCTGCGCGTAATTATAAAAAAAACGCGCAACCGACTTCGGGCCGTATTCGGCCAGGACTCTGCCCGGCCGGCCTTTATATAGCGCCGACC